>NW_025226490.1:0-93216 GCF_018294505.1 Triticum aestivum | reverse complement strand
CGGCACGTAAACAAGGGAAAAGCACACTCTGAAATTTTTTTTTTTGCGCTGCTTTTTTTTTTTTTCGAAAAATCACTATAATGGCGAGTGTCTCAAAACTCTTCTTAGCTCAAACTGACAGGATGGGCACGAAATTTTTTTGACCAAATTTTTTTTTTTTGACTGCCCGGACCCAAAAACTGGAAACGGGTCAAAAAAAACTTCCTATAATGGCACCTGTCTCAAAACACTCAGAAACACCTAAAAATAGGATAGCCAGAAAATTTTTCGAAAAATGCGTTTTCAAAAAATTTTGGGCCTAAACGGAGCGTGGCTACCCGACTCTTTTTTTTTCCGAAACCTACTCCGGCAAGGAAACACGAATCGGAATCTAGATGGATCTCGAAAACAAACCTAATAAGCAAGGAACTCGGATTGGTGGTGGATATATGGTGGTGGTATATGGCAGCGGTGGTAGTATATGGATATGGATCGGTGGTGGTATATGGACACGGATTGGTGGTGGTATATGGATACGGATTCGGAGCGGTGGTGGTAGATGGCAGGGCGATGATGATGGTGCGGCGACGGCGTGGCAACTTGTGAACAGAACTCGAAACTCTAAAAGACTAGACGCTAAGACCAGCAACTGAACACGACGATGCAACCGCAAATTCAACAAAGCAAATACAGAAAAGATTATGCAAGGCTCAGATTGGTTCGGATGGGATGAACTAACCCTAATTTTTTTTTTGGCTTTTTCGTGGACTATAGGTATGAAGAACAGACTCGATCTAAACTACGAAAAACTGTAAAATCTCACCGAGCAACCTGGAAATCTGATACCACTTGATAGAGGCGAGGGTCCCGATCTTTCGATGAGATGATGGATATCGCTTTGGTGGAAGTCGACTTTGACGATCCGACTACGAACGTGCGAGGACGTCGCGCCTTAGCAATCGCTAAACCAACTCCGAGAGGTTATTGACCACGCCGGAGCACGATCAACCTGACCACGAGGGTCTATTTCCTGCGAGCAAACGAAGAACAAGCAAGAAACTAAGATTGCAATCTGGATATTGCGAATATAAGATGAAAGCTTTATTGATCAAGGTGGGGTTCTGTGACGCCTTTGTCTGGTCGTTGAACACAAACGAAGTACGCGAAGTTGCAGCTATGGCGAACTTTTAATCTAAACAAAACCCAAAGTCTAAACGATGCCCTCAGGGCTGTATATATGGAGGAAGAGGGGGGAATTTCGTGGCCCTTGGTGGAGGGGTCCGAAATCAACCCTATCTCTTGTTTCCCCACACATACGGACTCTAAAAATAGCCTATACTTATGTATTTCGAAATTACATGGGCCTGGCCCAATAATAAGGTGACGCAGCACCTAAAATAGCCTCGGGACGAAATTTATGAAGTGGCATCTTGTATATTTCGTCCAAGGCTTCATGCACCCATTATGGTGGCTTCAAAGTCCTGAAATCATCACTTGTAACTCCGTTCTTGTTCCCCTTGCGCATGCCATCATCTCCATGCTTGTTCTTGCTCCAATGTTCATCCTTCTCCAAGCTAGGCCCTTCATTTGTAAGCAAAACAAATGTATCCAATTTAGGCAGCATCATATTCTCATGAATATTAGAATCATTACCAAGAAACGAAAGTACCTGGTAATTTAGTTGGCGTGCACGAGCTCTAGTAATTGGTCCAGTATGTATAGCAGCAGGGGCTGTGGGTGTAACAATTGTATTGATGTCCTCATCAGTATTTTTGTTCTAGATAACATAAATAGATTATTGAATAGTTTGCACTACAAATCACCTGACAAATATGCACATATGCAATATTTTTGGTCATATCCAAGGTAGTCATGTCCTCATCATCCTCCCCTTCTTGAAAATAAAGCCGTCCTCGGCGTTGCTTAATCTGAAATGTGGCTAACAAAAGAGACAAGGTGTACATGTTGTATATGTATATGTCATCCATTTTTACTTCCCTTGATTTTTGCATATATGACACATGAATAGATAAGTAACTTGCATAGTTCATAAAATCTAAAGCCAAAAAATTAGCACAAGAAGTAGAAGGCATGAAAATATTGCAACTCAGTTTGCACATATAAGTGAAGCTCTTATTCATTTCAAAAGATTGACAATGTTCATCATTAAACCATCCCAACATTGGTGAATAAACCTTACTTGCATCAAATTTACATGCTACAACATGCTTAAATAAGCAAACATGCAATAAGTCATTCAACACAGAATCATCACCAAGATTAGAGGTCATATCAAAATGATTAAACATTGGTTCTTTTGCATCAATAGTTAATTAAATGGGTGCACTCAAAATTGTTGGTATTTCAGTTGTTTGATCACATGGCAAAGTCAAATTATCAACGTAGTCCTCTAAAATAGGTGGTGTGATCAAAGTAGTGGGTAGCTCATCAGATGGTGCATTCAAATTGACAAGGCATTCATCATTCTCATGTAGAGATGGAAGATCAGTACCTTTGTCATTACCTCTTATGATCAACTCAGATGATGTAGCCACTCTCGGGGGCGATGTGTCACATGGTGGAGGTGATGTAGTCCTGACAACAACGGATGTGGTTGTCATAGTATGCCTAGTAGTTGAAGGAACAATCATATCAACTCTTGGAATGTGCACCGTGCGCTTATTCTCCTCGTGGCCAACACGTCGTTTTATTTCCTGTTCAGCTTTCCAAGCAAGATGAAACAAATGGTCCATAGGATAACACTCTTCATGAATTAGTATCTCTTGAATATCACGGTTTAATCCTCCCCAAAATCTATCCATAAAATCATCTTCACTTTCTTCTAAAGAGGAATGCAACAAGGTAGTTTGTAAATCATCATAATATTTTGTTACAGTTTCACTACCTTGTTTTAAGTGTTGCAACTTCTTAATCATGTCACGAGTATAATAAGCAGGGACGAAAGTATGTCGCATGGCAAGTTTCAAATCATCCCAAGTAGTAGGTATATAATCAGGGTGTAACCGACAATATTCACTCCACCAAACCAAAGCATAACCAGTGAAAGAACCAACCGCAACCTTAACCTTTTTATGTTCATCGAAATTATGGGAAGCAAATATATTTTTTATGTCGAACTCCCATTCAATATATAAAGCAGGTTTAAAACGGCCATTAAATGGTGGTATAGATACATTAACCTGATTATGTGCATTTGGATGTTTGTGCACCTCTCGTGATGGTTGTGGTATTTGCAAAGGTGGTGGCACGTCTCCCGCGATCGACAAAGCCCATGAATTGACTCTGGATCCTGTCATGATTAGTAGAACAAGAAACAAAACCCAAAAATAATGTTCCCATAACTACTAGGATGTGGTGGTAAAACGCTCACAGTACAGCAAATATCAATGTCTTACAAGTTCTTACCATGCAGCAGGCGGTGATCGGCAACCAGCGGTGTCAAGTAACTCCGAATATTGAGTAAAGCGATTGCCAGGGGAGCGTACGTATACATGGTGTAGAAATATGTGGAGCTGGGTTGGCTATATATGGTAGCAAAAGATTAGGAATAATCAATTCAAAGATGCAATGTTGAATAAACGCTCAACGACGGTACTGTGCTGTTCCTAGGCTAGACCGGACTAGAGACGCGAGCCTAGAACACTAATGAGGTCACGGCATAGCACAACTAGCATCAATGAAGGATACTAAGTAGCTCTTGACAGCAAGATATAAGTGAAGATCACAACAGCAGTGAAGATAATGAGGTGAAACAACAGCCAAGCAGGATATATCAACAACTTTATCTCCAACTTTCCTCTGAAAAAGTTTGTGCCGATTTTTTTGTTTTTTTTCTTCTCTCTTTTTTTCACGCCTTTTTTTTTCTTTTTCTTCTCCCTCTTTTTCTTTTTTTTTTCTTTCCTTTTTTCTCTTTTTTTTTCTTTATCTTCTTTTTCTCCCTCTTTCCAAGACAAACTAGATAAGATGCAAATTCGATCAGGCGAAGATGTGAGTGACCTCAACTATGATTATGACAATAAATAGTGCGTAGCACATGGTGGAAATTGGTGGATGGGATGGTGGACAGCGGATGGGATAATGATGCAGCGGCTGTGTGACTAATGTGAACAGAACTCGAAACTCTAAAGGACTAGAAACTAAGACCAGCAACTCGACACGGCGATGCAACCGATAATTCAATAATGCAAACAATGAAAAGAAAATTGCAAAGGCTCAGTCTGGCTAGGACAAAGGATGAATAGATCTAACTTCTGTTTTGTGGCTTTTTCTTGGACAATAGGTAAGAAAATAAATCTAATCTAGGAAAAACTGGAATTTCTCACCGAGCAACCTGAAAACTGATACCACTTGATAGAGGCGGTGATAGAGGCAAAGGTGTCCCGTCTTTCGATGAGATGGTGGATTTCGCTTTGGTGGAAGTCGACTTTGACGATCCGACTACGAACGTGCGAGGACGTCGCGCCTTAGCAATCGCTAAACCAACTCCGAGAGGTTATTGACCACGCCGGAGCACGATCAACCTGACCACGAGGGTCTGTTTCCTGCGAGCAAACGAAGAACAAGCAAGAAACTAAGATTGCAATCTGGATATCGCGAATATAAGATGAAAGCTTTATTGATCAAGGTGGGGTTCTGTGACGCCTTTGTCTGGTCGTTGAACACAAACGAAGTACGCGAAGCTGCAGCTATGGCGAACTTTTAATCTAAACAAAACCCAAAGTCTAAACGATGCCCTAAGGGCTGTATATATGGAGGAAGAGGGGGGGAATTTCGTGGCCCTTGGTGGAGGGGTCCGAAATCAACCCTATCTCTTGTTTCCCCACACATACGGACTCTAAAAATAGCCTATACTTATGTATTTCGAAATTACATGGGCCTGGCCCAATAATAAGGTGACGCAGCACCTAAAATAGCCTCGGGACGAAATTTCTGAAGTGGCGTCTTGTATATTTCGTCCAAGGCTTCATGCACCCATTATGGTGGCTTCAAAGTCCTGAAATCATCACTTGTAACTCCGTTCTTGTTTCCCTTGCGCATGCCATCATCTCCATGCTTGTTCTTGCTCCAATGTTCATCCTTCTCCAAGCTAGGCCCTTCATTTGTAAGCAAAACAAATGTATCCAATTTAGGCAGCATCATATTCTCATGAACATTAGAATCATTACCAAGAAACGAAAGTACCTGGTAATTTAGTTGGCGTGCATGAGCTCTAGTAATTGGTCCAGTATGTATAGCAGCAGGGGCTGTGGGTGTAACAATTGTATTGATGTCCTCATCATCCTCCCCTTCTTGAAATGAAGTCGTCCTCGACGGAAGTTCATCTTCCTCACCCAAATAAGGCTTCAAATCTGCAATGTTAAAAGTGGGACTAACCCCAAAATCTGCAGGCAGCTCAAGTTTATATGCATTATCATTTATTTTCTCTAACACCTTAAAGGGACCATCAGCACGTGGCATTAACTTTGATTTGCGCAAATCAGGAAATCTATCCTTACGCAAATGTAACCAAACAAGATCTCCAGGTGCAAACACAACATGTTTTCTACCCTTATCTCCAGCTAGTTTATATTTAGCATTCATACGCTCAATGTTTTCCTTAGTTAACTCATGCATTTTTAAAATCAATTCAGCACGTTGTTTAGCATCAAAATTAACCTTCTCCGAAGATGGAAGAGGCAACAAATCAATAGGTGCACGAGGTAGGAAACCATACACAACTTCAAAAGGGCACATCTTAGTAGTAGAATGCAATGAACGATTATAAGCAAATTCAATATGAGGCAAGCATTCCTCCCACATTTTCTTATTATTCTTCAAAACAGCCCTAAGCATAGTAGACAACGTTCTATTGACTACTTCAGTTTGTCCATCAGTTTGGGGGTGACAAGTAGTACTAAAAAGCAGTTTAGTCCCCAACTTAGCCCATAAACATCTCCAAAAGTGGCTAAGAAATTTAGTATCACGATCTGAAACAATAGTATTTGGCACACCATGCAAGCGAATATGATAGAGGCGAGGGTCCCGATCTTTCGATGAGATGATGGATATCGCTTTGGTGGAAGTCGACTTTGACGATCCGACTACGAACGTGCGAGGACGTCGCGCCTTAGCAATCGCTAAACCAACTCCGAGAGGTTATTGACCACGCCGGAGCACGATCAACCTGACCACGAGGGTCTGTTTCCTGCGAGCAAACGAAGAACAAGCAAGAAACTAAGATTGCAATCTGGATATTGCGAATATAAGATGAAAGCTTTATTGATCAAGGTGGGGTTCTGTGACGCCTTTGTCTGGTCGTTGAACACAAACGAAGTACGCGAAGTTGCAGCTATGGCGAACTTTTAATCTAAACAAAACCCAAAGTCTAAACGATGCCCTAAGGGCTGTATATATGGAGGAAGAGGGGGGGGAATTTCGTGGCCCTTGGTGGAGGGATCCGAAATCAACCCTATCTCTTGTTTCCCCACACATACAGACTCTAAAAATAGCCTATACTTATGTATTTCGAAATTACATGGGCCTGGCCCAATAATAAGGTGACGCAGCACCTAAAATAGCCTCGGGACGAAATTTATGAAGTGGCATCTTGTATATTTCGTCCAAGGCTTCATGCACCCATTATGGTGGCTTCAAAGTCCTGAAATCATCACTTGTAACTCCGTTCTTGTTCCCCTTGCGCATGCCATCATCTCCATGCTTGTTCTTGCTCCAATGTTCATCCTTCTCCAAGCTAGGCCCTTCATTTGTAAGCAAAACAAATGTATCCAATTTAGGCAGCATCATATTCTCATGAATATTAGAATCATTACCAAGAAACGAAAGTACCTGGTAATTTAGTTGGCGTGCACGAGCTCTAGTAATTGGTCCAGTATGTATAGCAGCAGGGGCTGTGGGTGTAACAATTGTATTGATGTCCTCATCAGTATTTTTGTTCTAGATAACATAAATAGATTATTGAATAGTTTGCACTACAAATCACCTGACAAATATGCACATATGCAATATTTTTGGTCATATCCAAGGTAGTCATGTCCTCATCATCCTCCCCTTCTTGAAAATAAAGCCGTCCTCGGCGTTGCTTAATCTGAAATGTGGCTAACAAAAGAGACAAGGTGTACATGTTGTATATGTATATGTCATCCATTTTTACTTCCCTTGATTTTTGCATATATGACACATGAATAGATAAGTAACTTGCATAGTTCATAAAATCTAAAGCCAAAAAATTAGCACAAGAAGTAGAAGGCATGAAAATATTGCAACTCAGTTTGCACATATAAGTGAAGCTCTTATTCATTTCAAAAGATTGACAATGTTCATCATTAAACCATCCCAACATTGGTGAATAAACCTTACTTGCATCAAATTTACATGCTACAACATGCTTAAATAAGCAAACATGCAATAAGTCATTCAACACAGAATCATCACCAAGATTAGAGGTCATATCAAAATGATTAAACATTGGTTCTTTTGCATCAATAGTTAATTCAATGGGTGCACTCAAAATTGTTGGTATTTCAGTTGTTTGATCACATGGAAAAGTCAAATTATCAACGTAGTCCTCTAAAATAGGTGGTGTGATCAAAGTAGTGGGTAGCTCATCAGATGGTGCATTCAAATTGACAAGGCATTCATCATTCTCATGTAGAGATGGAAGATCAGTACCTTTGTCATTACCTCTTGATAGAGGCGACGGTCCTGATCTTTCGATGAGATGATGGATATCGCTTTGGTGGAAGTCGACTTTGACGATCCGACTACGAACGTGCGAGGACGTCGCGCCTTAGCAATCGCTAAACCAACTCCGAGAGGTTATTGACCACGCCGGAGCACGATCAACCTGACCACGAGGGTCTGTTTCCTGCGAGCAAACGAAGAACAAGCAAGAAACTAAGATTGCAATCTGGATGTTGCGAATATAAGATGAAAGCTTTATTGATCAAGGTGGGGTTCTGTGACGCCTTTGTCTGGTCGTTGAACACAAACGAAGTACGCGAAGTTGCAGCTATGGCGAACTTTTAATCTAAACAAAACCCAAAGTCTAAACGATGCCCTAAGGGCTGTATATATGGAGGAAGAGGGGGGAATTTCGTGGCCCTTGGTGGAGGGGTCCGAAATCAACCCTATCTCTTGTTTCCCCACACATACGGACTCTAAAAATAGCCTATACTTATGTAGTTCGAAATTACATGGGCCTGGCCCAATAATAAGGTGACGCAGCACCTAAAATAGCCTCGGGACGAAATTTATGAAGTGGCATCTTGTATATTTCGTCCAAGGCTTCATGCACCCATTATGGTGGCTTCAAAGTCCTGAAATCCTCACTTGTAACTCCGTTCTTGTTCCCCTTGCGCATGCCATCATCTCCATGCTTGTTCTTGCTCCAATGTTCATCCTTCTCCAAGCTAGGCCCTTCATTTGTAAGCAAAACAAATGTATCCTATTTAGGCAGCATCATATTCTCATGAACATTAGAATCATTACCAAGAAACGAAAGTACCTGGTAATTTAGTTGGCGTGCACGAGCTCTAGTAATTGGTCCAGTATGTATAGCAGCAGGGGCTGTGGGTGTAACAATTGTATTGATGTCCTCATCATCCTCCCCTTCTTGAAATGAAGTCGTCCTCGACGGAAGTTCATCTTCCTCACCCAAATAAGGCTTCAAATCTGCAATGTTAAAAGTGGGACTAACCCCAAAATCTGCAGGCAGCTCAAGTTTATATGCATTATCATTTATTTTCTCTAACACCTTAAAGGGACCATCAGCACGTGGCATTAACTTTGATTTGCGCAAATCAGGAAATCTATCCTTACGCAAATGTAACCAAACAAGATCTCCAGGTGCAAATACAACATGTTTTCTACCCTTATCTCCAGCAAGTTTATATTTAGCATTCATACGCTCAATGTTTTCCTTAGTTAACTCATGCATTTTTAAAATCAATTCAGCACGTTGTTTAGCATCAAAATTAACCTTCTCCGAAGATGGAAGAGGCAACAAATCAATAGGTGCACGAGGTAGGAAACCATACACAACTTCAAAAGGGCACATCTTAGTAGTGGAATGCAATGAACGATTATAAGCAAATTCAATATGAGGCAAGCATTCCTCCCACATTTTCTTATTATTCTTCTAAACAGCCCTAAGCATAGTAGACAACGTTCTATTGACTACTTCAGTTTGTCCATCAGTTTGGGGGTGACAAGTAGTACTAAAAAGCAGTTTAGTCCCCAACTTAGCCCATAAACATCTCCAAAAGTGGCTAAGAAATTTAGTATCACGATCTGAAACAATAGTATTTGGCACACCATGCAAGCGAATAATTTCACGAAAGAACAAATCAGCAACATTAACAACATCATCGCTTTTATGACATGGTATAAAGTGTGCCATTTTCGAGAATCTATCCACGACAACAAATATGCTATCCCTCCCCTTCTTTGTTCGAGGTAAACCTAAAACAAAGTCCATAGATATATCCTCCCAAGGAACACTAGGTACAGGCAAAGGCATATATAAACCATGAGGATTGAGTCGTGACTTAGCTTTTTGACATGTAGTGCATCGAGCAATAAAACGCTCAACATCCCGTCTCACCTTTGGCCAAAAGAAATGTGTAGCAAGTACGTCCTCCGTCTTCTTCACGCCAAAGTGTCCCATTAATCCTCCTCCATGCGCCTCCTGCAACAACAAAAGACGAACGGAGCTAGCTGGAATGCATAGCTTGTTAGCACGAAACACAAATCCATCGTTAACGACAAACTTGTTCCACATTCTTCCTTCTTTACAATTCTGCATTACATCTTTAAAATCAGCATCATGCACATATTGATCTTTGATGGTCTCCAAACCAAATATTTTGAAGTCAAGTTGTGAAAGCATAGTATAGCGACGAGACAATGCATCAGCAATAACATTTTCTTTTCCCTTCTTGTGTTTAATGACATAAGGGAAAGTCTCAATGAATTCATCCCATTTAGCATGTCTACGATTCAGTTTAGCTTGACTTTTAATATGTTTCAAAGATTCATGATCAGAATGTATAACAAATTCTTTGGGCCATAAATAATGTTGCCATGTTTCTAAAGTCCGAACAAGAGCATATAATTCTTTATCATAAGTAGAATAATTCAGACTAGGCCCACTCAATTTTTCAGAAAAGTATGCAACAGGTTTGCCATCTTGTAATAACACACCTCCTAATCCAATTCCACTAGCATCACATTCAAGCTCAAAAGTCTTATTAAAATCAGGAAGTTGGAGTAAAGGAGCATGTGTCAACTTATCTTTCAATACCGTGAAGGCTTCTTCCTGTGCGGTACCCCAAACAAAAGGCACATCCTTCTTTGTAAGCTCGTTGAGAGGTGCGGCAATGGTGCTGAAATCTCTCACAAAACGCCTATAGAATCCAGCGAGGCCAAGAAAACTCCTCACTTGTGTGACCGTTTTGGGCTGCGGCCAACTCTCAATAGCTTCAATCTTGGCTTTATCAACTTCAATTCCCTGTGGAGTAACAACATAGCCAAGAAAAGATACTCGGTCGGTGCAAAAGGTGCACTTCCCAAGGTTACCAAACAAACGTGCATCACGTAGAGCAATAAAAACAGCACGTAAATGTTCCAAATGTTCCTCCAAAGATCTGCTATAAATCAATATGTCATCAAAGTAAACTACCACAAATCGTCCAATGAAAGCACGTAAAACTTCGTTCATTAATCTCATAAAAGTACTAGGTGCATTAGTTAACCCAAAAGGCATGACTAACCACTCATATAATCCAAACTTAGTTTTAAATGCTGTTTTCCATTCATCTCCCAATTTCATACGAATTTGATGGTAGCCACTACGCAAATCAACTTTGGAGAATATTGTAGAGCCACTCAATTCATCAAGCATATCATCTAGCCTAGGAATAGGATGACGATAACGAATAGTAATATTATTAATGCCTCTACAATCAACACACATACGTGATGTACCATCCTTTTTCGGCACTAGAATAATAGGAACAGCACAAGGACTAAGGGATTCGCGTATATAACCTTTGTCGAGAAGCTCTTGTACTTGACGCATAATCTCCTTCGTCTCCTCTGGATTGGTACGGTATGGTGCACGGTTTGGCAGTGAAGCACCGGGAATTAAGTCAATCTGATGCTCAATCCCTCGAATAGGCGGTAATCCCGATGGCACGTCTTGTGGAAAAACGGCAGCGAACTCCTGCAAAATGTTAGTGACAGCAGGAGGCAAAGAGGAAGGCACGTCCTCGAATGAAAATAATGCCTCTTTGCACACAAAAGCATAGCAAACAGATTTGCTGAAATCTAGCTCATCAATATCAGATTTGGTGGCAAATAAACATGCACTTTTCAATTTAATTTCAGAAGCAACACTAGATGGTTTATTATTAGGCTTCATTTGTTGCTCAAATTCTTTTGCCACAATCTGATTTTCACTCTTATTCTTCTCCTGTTATGCTTTATTAGCTCTATTAATATCATCTTTCAAAATGGAATCAGGAGTCATAGGAAGCAAAGTAATATTTTTATCCTTATGAACAAGAGTATAGTGATTGTTTCTACCATGGTGTACATAATTTTTATCAAATTGCCATGGTCTACCCAGTAATAAGGAACATGCTTGCATAGGTACCACATCACAATCAACATGATCAGCATATGTAGAGATACTAAAATGCACACGAACAGTACGTGTTACCTTAACCTTGCCGCTGTTGTTGAACCATTGGATGTAGTAAGGATGTGGATGTGGTCTTGTGGTGAGAGAAAGCTTCTCCACCATCTCCATGCTAGCCAAGTTGTTGCAGCTCCCTCCGTCTATTATGACGCGCACAGAACGTTCCTTCACAACTCCCTTGGTATGGAACAAATTGTGCCTCTGATTTTGCTCAGCTTGTGTGACCTGCACACTCAAAACACGTTGAGCAACTAAACATTCATACCTGTCAGCGTCTTTAGGAGCCATGTATTGCATCTCATGATCAGAATCATCTCCACCATGTTCTTCACGTGTAATAAGAGCCAATGTCTCCTCATCATAGTCACTAGCGGACTCATATCCACCATCCGCGGTAGCAATCATCACACGCGGAGATTTGCATTCCCTCGCATAATGACCTCCTCCCTTACAACGACGACAAATAATATCACTTGTGTGCCCTGTTGATGCCATGGAAGAAGAAGAACGCTGTGCGGGCCCCGCAGGTGCGCTCTTGGCAGATAATGGTGGTTGTGCCTGTTTTCTTGTATCACGGCTGGAGGTGGCACCGGATGGAGGTGCTGGTGCAGTTGAAGTAGAAGATGCACGTGGTGTCCATGATGAAGGTCGGCCTGCAGAAAAGTTAGTTCGCCCCAATGCTTGTCGATCCTGCACTTCACGTTCAGCTTTACAAGCAAGATGGAATAAACGAGTGATATTAGTATACTCCTTATAGTCTAAAATGGTCTGAATCTCTCTATTTAATCCACCCAGAAAACGTGCAAGCATAGCTTCATTCTCCTCAACAATACCACATCTAATCATGCCAGTTTGTAATTCCTGATAATATTCTTCTACAGAATTTTTCCCTTGTCTTAAACGCTGCAATTTTTGAAGCAATTCACGTTGATAATATGGTGGAACCCAACGCGTACGCATAGCAGTTTGCAAAGCAGCCCAAGTAGTTGGAATAGGATATAATCTATAATGTTCAGACCACCATACACATGCAAAACTAGTGAAAGCACAAACGGCAGCAGCAACTCGTCTCTCCTCAGGATATTGTAAACATGTAAATCGTTGTTCAGTTTCTAACTCCCAAGTAAGATATATATCAGGAACATATCTACCCTCAAATGGTGGAATATTCAATTTCAGTTTAGGAATATGGACATCATCTCGTACCTGAGGTGGTGGTGCAGGCCTACCATTACGAATATATACCTGAGGTCGACCTGCTGGTGGTGGTACAGGTGGCTGCACGTAGTGTTGATTTTGATCAACCTCATCCTCATAGTCTCCCACATAATCATCCTCCTCCGCATCAGCAGCAGGAGCCACAGAAGTATCAACAGCAGCACCAACAGTTTGGCCAAACGCAAGAGGAACACGGCTTGCTCGGCGGAGGTCTGCTTCGCGACGTGGAGGTAGTCGTTGTTGTTGTTGTTGTTGGAGAGGTGCGTTAGCTGCAGCGGGTGGTGGTGGTGGAAGACGCGCGAGCAATTCATTAAACTTGTTATCGAGCTTTGTTTCGAACGTCTTCTCAAAGCCAGTGATCTTCTCCATGGCTTCTTCAAAATTATTCAGCACATCTTGCACCTGTTCAGTCATCATTTGCTGAAACTTATCATGAAGCTCCTTGTTCGATAAATTTGGTGTGGCTTTTTCGTGGACTGTAGGTATGAAGAACAGACTCGATCTAAACTACGAAAAACTGTAAAATCTCACCGAGCAACCTGGAAATCTGATACCACTTGATAGAGGCAAAGGTGTCCCGTCTTTCGATGAGATGGTGGATTTCGCTTTGGTGGAAGTCGACTTTGACGATCCGACTACGAACGTGCGAGGACGTCGCGCCTTAGCAATCGCTAAACCAACTCCGAGAGGTTATTGACCACGCCGGAGCACGATCAACCTGACCACGAGGGTCTGTTTCCTGCGAGCAAACGAAGAACAAGCAAGAAACTAAGATTGCAATCTGGATATCGCGAATATAAGATGAAAGCTTTATTGATCAAGGTGGGGTTCTGTGATGCCTTTGTCTGGTCGTTGAACACAAACGAAGTACGCGAAGCTGCAGCTATGGCGAACTTTTAATCTAAACAAAACCCAAAGTCTAAACGATGCCCTAAGGGCTGTATATATGGAGGAAGAGGGGGGGAATTTCGTGGCCCTTGGTGGAGGGGTCCGAAATCAACCCTATCTCTTGTTTCCCCACACATACGGACTCTAAAAATAGCCTATACTTATGTATTTCGAAATTACATGGGCCTGGCCCAATAATAAGGTGACGCAGCACCTAAAATAGCCTCGGGACGAAATTTATGAAGTGGCGTCTTGTATATTTCGTCCAAGGCTTCATGCACCCATTATGGTGGCTTCAAAGTCCTGAAATCATCACTTGTAACTCCGTTCTTGTTTCCCTTGCGCATGCCATCATCTCCATGCTTGTTCTTGCTCCAATGTTCATCCTTCTCCAAGCTAGGCCCTTCATTTGTAAGCAAAACAAATGTATCCAATTTAGGCAGCATCATATTCTCATGAACATTAGAATCATTACCAAGAAACGAAAGTACCTGGTAATTTAGTTGGCGTGCATGAGCTCTAGTAATTGGTCCAGTATGTATAGCAGCAGGGGCTGTGGGTGTAACAATTGTATTGATGTCCTCATCAGGCGGGGTGTCCCGATGATGAGGACATGACTACCTTGGATATGACCAAAAATATTGCATATATGCATATTTGTCAGGTGATTTGTAGTGCAAACTATTCAATAATCTATTTATGTTATCCAGAACAAAAATACTTCACACAATTTTGTGTTTTGTCTAATTGCAGGTGTATGGGACATTTGTACAATCCACATATGAAGATAAGGAAGAAAGAGATGTTTATTGGCTGTTCAAAAAGTTCTCTCACGTCACTTTTGGCCCAAGAGAAGATAGAGTCCAAGTCTCTCACGTTCTGGATTCAGATTCGGACTGCACAGACACACCTGACTCAAAACGCACACAAGTTTTTCATACGGACTCCGAATTGGATGATTATTTTTTTGTTGGAAACTAGATTTCGTGCACTTTCCAACCCAATTGGAATCACCTTCAAATTCGTCCGGAGCGTTGAGTTGTGGACGAAACAATCTGATGCTGCAGCAGAATCCGAGTCAAACTACAAGTCCAAAGGTGTTACATCACCTTCACTTGGGCCCATTGGCCTTGTACGACCTAGATTTAGTTTTAGGCTGCCTTGGGACGTCCTCCCACCTCCTTGGCCGCCACCCCTTGCTCCTATATAAGTAGATCCATCTAGTAGCTTTTCCTTGGGATTTGTTTAGTTAAAAGTTAGCCAACGCAACTTCGTGTACTTCGTTTGTGTCCAACAACCAGACCAAGACCGCTTTCGGATCCCCACCTTTATCAATACTTCATACATATTTGCAATATTCAAATTGCTTTTATCATATTCTTGCTCGTTCTTCGATTGCTTGCAGGAATAGACCTTCGTGGTCAGGTTGATCGTGCACCGGCGTGGTCAATAACCTCTGGAGATTGGTTTAGTGATTGCTAAGGTGCAACGTCGTGCACGTTTGTAGTCGGATCGTCAAAGTCGTCTCCACCAAATCGATAGTTACCATCTCATCGAAAGATCGGGACACCCCGCCTCTATCAAGTGGTATCAGTTTTCAGGTTGCTCGGTGAGAATTTCCAGTTTTCCTAGATTAGATTTATTTTCTTACCTATTGTCCAAGAAAAATCCACAAAAAAGAGTTAGATCTATTCATCCTTTGTCCAAGCCAGTCTGAGCCTTTGCAATTTTCTTTTCATTGCTTGCATAGTTGAATTATCGGTTGCATCGTCGTGTCGAGTTGCTGGTCTTAGTGTCTAGGTCATTTAGAGTTTCGAGTTCTGTTCACATTAGTCACGTCGCCGCTGCATCGTTATCCCTTCCGCTGTCCACCACCCATCCATTAATTTCCTCCACGTGCTACCCACCATTCATTGTCATAATCATAGTTGAGATCGTTCCCATCTTCGCTTGATCCAATCTACATCTTATCTAGTTTGTTTTGGAAAGAGGGAGAAAAAGAAGATAAAGAAAAAAAAGAGAGAAAAAAGGAAAGAAAAAAAAAGAAAAAGAGGGAGAATAAAAATAAAAAAAAGCGTGAGAAAATAAAGAGAGAAGAAAAAAAATTGGATCTATCTAGAATCAATCTCGTACCTAAATTCGGATTGGAATCTGTTTTGCGCACTGTTCAGTAAAACAGGTGTATCTTCCTCATACGAAGTCTGTTTTGGCTCCGTGAGTACTCAAATTGAAGATAGCGACGAGCCGCATCTAAATAGTTGCAGAAGCTTGTTCAATATTTGACACCTCAAAATCGGCTTCTAAATAGGTCTTTTTGTCCTCCGAAGTTCGTGAACACAGCTTGTTCCAATTTTTCAGGCCGGTTTTAGAATTCTTTGACTCCTCATATCAACTCGGAATTGAGTGATTCTTTTTGCATTGGAAAGCTTGAGTTAGTAGCATTCTTTGAAAGAATTTATCAGAAAATTGTCTCAAACTTTTCAAGAGGAAAGTTGGAGAGAGAGTTGTTGTATATCCTGGTTGGCAGTTGTTTTTCATCATTATCTTCATTGCCGTTGTGATCTTCACTTATATCTTGCTGTCAAGAGCTACTTAGTATCCTTCATTGATGCTAGTTGTGCTACACCGTGACCTCATTAGTGTTCTAGGCTCGCGTCTCTAGTCCGGTCTAGCCTAGGACCAGCACAGTACCGTCGTTGAGCATTTATTCAACATTGCATCTTTGAATTGATTATTGCTAATCTTTTGCTACCATATATAGCCAACCCAGCTCCACATATTTCTACACCGTCTATACGTACGCTCCCCTGGCAATCGATTTACTCAATATTCGGAGTTACTTGACATCGCTGGTTGCCGATCACCGCCTGCTGCATGGTAAGAACTTGTAAGATATTGATATTTGCTTTACTGTGAGCGTTTTACCACCACATCCTAGTAGTTATAGGAACATTATTTTTGGGTTTTGTTTCTTGTTCTACTAATCATGACAGGATCCAGAGTCAATTCATGGGCTTTGTCGATCGCGGGAGACGTGCCACCACCTTTGCAAATACCACAACCGTCACGAGAGGTGCACAAACATCCAAATGCACATGATCAGTTTAATGTATCTATACCACCATTTAATGGCCGTTTTAAACCTGCTTTATATATTGAATGGGAGTTCGACATAAAAAATATATTTGCTTCCCATAATTTCGATGAACATAAAAAGGTTAAGGTTGCGGTTGGTTCTTTCACTGGTTATGCTTTGGTTTGGTGGAGTGAATATTGTCGGTTACACCCTGATTATATACCTACTACTTGGGATGATTTGAAACTTGCCATGCGACATACTTTCGTCCCTGCTTATTATACTCGTGACATGATTAAGAAGTTGCAACACTTAAAACAAGGTAGTGAAACTGTAACAAAATATTATGATGATTTACAAACTACCTTGTTGCATTCGTCTTTAGAAGAAAGTGAAGATGATTTTATGGATAGATTTTGGGGAGGATTAAACCGTGATATTCAAGAGATACTAATTCATGAAGAGTGTTATCCTATGGACCATTTGTTTCATCTTGCTTGCAAAGCTGAACAGGAAATAAAACGACGTGTTGGCCACGAGGAGAACAAGCGCACGGTGCACATTCCAAGAGTTGATATGATTGTTCCTTCAACTACTAGGCATACTGTGACAACCACATCCGTTGTTGTCAGGACTACATCACCTCCACCATGTGACACATCGCCCCCGAGAGTGGCTACATCATCTGAGTTGATCATAAGAGGTAATGACAAAGGTACTGATCTTCCATCTCTACATGAGAATGATGAATGCCTTGTCAATTTGAATGCACCATCTGATGAGCTACCCACTACTTTGATCACACCACCTATTTTAGAGGACTACATTGATAATTTGACTTTGCCATGTGATCAAACAACTGAAATACCAACAATTTTGAGTGCACCCATTGAATTAACTATTGATGCAAAAGAACCAATGTTTAATCATTTTGATATGACCTCTAATCTTGGTGATGATTCTGTGTTGAATGACTTATTGCATGTTTGCTTATTTAAGCATGTTGTAGCATCTAAATTTGATGCAAGTAAGGTTTATTCACCAATATTGGGATGGTTTAATGATGAACATTGTCAATCTTTTGAAATGAATAAGAGCTTCACTTATATGTGCAAACTGAGTTGCAATATTTTCATGCCTTCTACTTGTGCTAATTTTTTGGCTTTAGATTTTATGAACTATGCAAGTTACTCATCTATTCATGTGTCATATATGCAAAAATCAAGGGAAGTAAAAATGAATGACATATACATATACAACATGTACACCTTGTCTCTTTTGTTAGCCACATTTCAGATTAAGCAACGCCGAGGACAGCTTTATTTTCAAGAAGGGGAGGATGATGAGGACATGACTACCTTGGATATGACCAAAAATATTGCATATATGCATATTTGTCAGGTGATTTGTAGTGCAAACTATTCAATAATCTATTTATGTTATCCAGAACAAAAATACTTCACACACTTTTGTGTTTTGTCTAATTGCAGGTGTATGGGACATTTGTACAATCCATATATGAAGATAAGGAAGAAAGAGATGTTTATTTGCTGTCCAAAAAGTTCTCTCACGTCACTTTTGGCCCAAGAGAAGATAGAGTCCAAGTCTCTCACGTTCTGGATTCAGATTCGGACAGCACAGACACACCTGACTCAAAACGCACACAAGTTTTTCATACGGACTCCGAATTGGGTGATTCTTTTTTTGTTGGAAACTAGATTTCGTGCACTTTCCAACCCAATTGGAATCACCTTCAAATTCGTCCGGAGCGTTGAGTTGTGGACGAAACAATCTGATGCTGCAGCAGAATCCGAGTCAAACTACAAGTCCAAAGGTGTTACATCACCTCCACTTGGGCCCATTGGCCTTGTACGACCTAGATTTAGTTTTAGGCTGCCTTGGGACGTCCTCCCACCTCCTTGGCCGCCACCCCTTGCTCCTATATAAGTAGATCCATCTAGTAGCTTTTTCTTGGGATTTGTTTAGTTAAAAGTTAGCCAACGCAACTTCGTGTACTTCGTTTGTGTCCAACGACCAGACCAAGACCGCTTTCGGAGCCCCACCTTTATCAATACTTCATACATATTTGCAATATTCAGATTGCTTTTATCATATTCTTGCTCGTTCTTCGATTGCTTGCAGGAATAGACCTTCGTGGTCAGGTTGATCGTGCACCGGCGTGGTCAATAACCTCTCGGAGTTGGTTTAGCGATTGCTAAGGCGCAACGTCGTTGCACGTTTGTAGTCGGATCGTCAAAGTCGTCTCCACCAAATCGATAGTTACCATCTCATCGAAAGATCGGGACACCCCGCCTCTATCACCCGATCTTTCGATGAGATGATAACTATCGATTTGGTGGAGACGACTTTGACGATCCGACTACAAACGTGCAACGACGTTCTGCCTTAGCAATCGCTAAACCAACCCCGAAAGGTTATTGACCACGCCGGAACACGATCAACCTGACCACGAAGGTCTATTCCTGCAAGAAATTGAAGAACAAGCAAGAATATGATAAAAGCAATCTGAATATTGCGAGTATATATGAAGTATTGATAGATAAAGGAGGGGATCCGTAAGCGGTCTTGGTCTGGTCGTTGGACACAAACGAAGTACACGAAGTTGCAATGGCTAACTTTTAACTAAACAAATCCCCAGGAAAAGCTACTAGATGGATCTACTTATATAGGAGCAAGGGGTGGCGGCCAAGGAGGTGGGAGGACGTCCCAAGGCAGCCTAAAACTAAATCTAGGTCGTACAAGGCCAATGGGCCCAAGTGGAGGTGATGTAACACCTTTGGACTTGTAGTTTGACTCGGATTCTGCTGCAGCATCAGATTGTTTCGTCCACAACTCAACGCTCCGGACGAATTTGAAGGTGATTCCAATTGGGTTGGAAAGTGCACGAAATCTAGTTTCCAACAAAAAAAGAATCACCCAATTCGGAGTCCGTATGAAAAACTTGTGTGCGTTTTGAGTCAGGTATGTCTGTGTAGTCCGAATCTGAATCCAGAACTGAGAGACTTGGACTCTATCTTCTCTTGGGCCAAAAGTGACGTGAGAGAACTTTTTGGACAACAAATAAACATCTCTTTCTTCCTTATCTTCATATGTGGATTGTACAAATGTCCCATACACCTACAATTAGACAAAACACAAAAGTGTGTGAAGTATTTTTGTTCTGGATAACATAAATAGATTATTGAATAGTTTGCACTAGAAATCACCTGACAAATATGCATATATGCAATATTTTTGGTCATATCCAAGGTAGTCATGTCCTCATCAAGTATACTCCTTATAGTCTAGAATGGTCTGAATCTCTCTATTTAATCCACCCAGAAAACGTGCAAGCATAGCTTCATTCTCCTCAACAATACCACATCGAATCATGCCAGTTTGTAATTCCTGATAATATTCTTCTACAGAATTTTTTCCTTGTCTTAAACGCTGCAATTTTTGAAGCAATTCACGTTGATAATATGGTGGAACCCAACGCGTACGCATAGAAGTTTTCAAAGCAACCCAAGTAGTTGGAATAGGATATAATCTACAATGTTCAGACCACCAGACACATGCAAAACTAGTGAAAGCACAAACAGCAGCAGCAACCCGTCTCTCCTCGGGATATTGTAAACATGTAAAACGTTGTTCAGTTTCTAACTCCCAAGTAAGATATATATCAGGAACATATCTACCCTCAAATGGTGGAATATTCAATTTCAATTTAGGAATATGGACATCATCTCGTACCTGAGGTGGTGGTGCAGGCCTACCATTACGAATATATACCTGAGGTCGACCTGCTGGTGGTGGTGCTGGTGGCTGCACGTAGTTCGGATTTTGATCAACCTCATCCTCATAATCTCCCACATAATCATCCTCCTCCGCATCAGCAGCAGGAGCCACAGAAGTATCAACAGCAGCACCAACAGTTTGGCCAAACGCAAGAGGAACACGGCTCGCTCGGCGGAGGTCTATTTCGCGACGTGGAGGTAGTTGTTGTTGTTGTTGTTGGAGAGGTGCGTTAGGTGCAGCGGGTGGTGGTGGTGGAAGACGCGCGAGCAATTCATTAAACTTGTTATCGAGCTTTGTTTCGAACGTCTTCTCCATGCCATCTATCTTCTCCATGGCCTCTTCAAATCTGTTTAGCACGTCTTGCACCTGTCCACTCATCATTTGCTGAAATTTATCATGCAAATCCTTATTCGTCATGTTCTCCCAGTCAGTCTCGTCGGCTTGTGATCCTGCCATGGTTAGCAGCAATAGAAACACACAAGAATATGATCCTACAGACTACTAACAAGAGGTGGTGGTGGGTGTCACAAATCCGTCAAGCAAATCTCAAATTCTTACCAGTTCTTACCCAGCAGCAGGCGGTGATCGGCAACCGTTGTAGTCAAAAACTCTCAAAGCTTGGATAGAGCGATTACCAGGGAGAGTCAAACGCACGACGTAGATGTATGTGGAGCTGGGAAGGCTTATAATATGGTAGCAAAAAGGGTCAGCAATAATCAATTCAGAGATGCAAAGTTGAATAAACGCTCAACGACGGTACTGTGCTGGTCCTAGGCTAGACTGTGCCAGAGACGCGAGCCTAGAACACCAACAAAATCACGGCGCGGCACGTAAACAAGGGAAAAGCACACCCTGGAAAAAAATTCGCTCTTTTTTTTGCGCTGCTTTTTTTTGCGAAAAATCACTATAATGGCGAGTGTCTCAAAACTCTTCCTAGCTCAAACTGACAGGATGGGCACGAAATTTTTTCGACCAATTTTTTTTTGACTGCCCGGACCCAAAAACTGGAAACGGGTCAAAAAAAACTTCCTATAATGGCACCTGTCTCAAAACACTCAGAAACACCTAAAATAGGATAGCCAGAATTTTTTTCGAAAAATGCGTTTTCGAAAAATTTTGGGCCTAAACGGAGCGTGGTTTCCGGACTCTTTTTTTTTCCAAAACCTACTCCGGCAAGGAAACACGAATCGGAATCTAGATGGATCTCGAAAACAAACCTAATATGACAAGAACTCGAATTGGTGGTGGACATATGGTGGTAGATGGCAGCGGTGGTGGTATATGACAGCTGTGGTGGTATATGGATACGGATTCGAAGTGGTGGCGGATAAGCGGCGGTGGTAGAATGGCAGGGGCGATGATGATGGTGCGGCGGCGGCGTGACAACTTATGACCAGAACTCGAAACTCTAAAAGACTAGACTCTAAGACCAGCAACTAGACACGACGATGCACTATCCGAGTTGAGCATATGGTACAAGTATCCTTTAAAATTGGTGCATATGAGGACACTTTGGAGTGTGATGTGGTCCCAATGACCGTTTGCCACCTCCTTCTTGGTCGACCATGGCAATTCGACCGTGGTGTCATCCACAACATGCGCACCAATCACTATAGCTTCAAGATGAAAGGGAAGGAATATGTGCTATGACCTATGTATCCTAGTCAAGTGATAGCTGACAAGCAAGCCACCCATCATGGAGAGAAGAGTGAGAAAGTGATCCACCAAAAAGTGAGTGAGAGCCACAAGCCAAACTTGAGCACCTCTTTGCCTAGAGAGAAAAACCTCGTACTATTTGCCACAAAAGGTGAGATGAGAGAAGTGTGTGAGAACCCATCGAGTGTGATGCACTTTGTCCTTGTGTGCAAGGATGGGGAACCTAAAACTAACAACTCTCACGAGCTACCTTTAGTGTTTCAATCTCTTTTGCAGGAATTCCAAGATGTTTTCCCCGATGAGCTACCTCCGGGTCTACCTCCTCTACGAGGCATTGAGCATCGAATCGACCTCATCCCCGGAGCACCACTTCCAAACAAAGCTCCATACTGTGTCAACCCCGAAGAAACTAAGGAGATTCAACGGCAAGTACAACAACTCATCGACAACGGTCATGTACGTGAAAGCTTAAGCCCTTATGCCGTTCCCGTTATACTTGTGCCTAAGCCAGATGGAAGTTTCCGCTTGTGTTCCGATTGTAGACCTATAAATGCTATTACCGTTCGCTATAGGCATCCCATTCCTCGCTTAGATGATATGTGATAGAGGCAAAGGTGTCCCGTCTTTCGATGAGATCATGGATATCGTGATAGAGGCGGAGGTGTCCCGTCTTTCGATGAGATGATGGATATCGCTTTGGTGGAAGTCGACTTTGACGATCCGACTACGAACGTGCGAGGACGTCGCGCCTTAGCAATCGCTAAACCAACTCCGAGAGGTTATTGACCACGCCGGAGCACGATCAACCTGACCACGAGGGTCTGTTTCCTGCGAGCAAACGAAGAACAAGCAAGAAACTAAGATTGCAATCTGGATATTGCGAATATAAGATGAAAGCTTTATTGGTCAAGGTGGGGTTCTGTGACGCCTTTGTCTGGTCGTTGAACACAAACGAAGTACGCGAAGTTGCAGCTATGGCGAACTTTTAATCTAAACAAAACCCAAAGTCTAAACGATGCCCTAAGGGCTGTATATATGGAGGAAGAGGGGGGAATTTCGTGGCCCTTGGTGGAGGGGTCCAAAATCAACCCTATCTCTTGTTTCCCCACACATACGGACTCTAAAAATAGCCTATACTTATGTATTTCGAAATTACATGGGCCTGGCCCAATAATAAGGTGACGCAGCACCTAAAATAGCCTCGGGACGAAATTTATGAAGTGGCATCTTGTATATTTCGTCCAAGGCTTCATGCACCCATTATGGTGGCTTCAAAGTCCTGAAATCATCACTTGTAACTCCGTTCTTGTTCCCCTTGTGCATGCCATCATCTCCATGCTTGTTCTTGCTCCAATGTTCATCCTTCTCCAAGCTAGGCCCTTCATTTGTAAGCAAAACAAATGTATCCAATTTAGGCAGCATCATATTCTCATGAACATTAGAATCATTACCAAGAAACGAAAGTACCTGGTAATTTAGTTGGCGTGCACGAGCTCTAGTAATTGGTCCAGTATGTATAGCAGCAGGGACTGTGGGTGTAACAATTGTATTGATGTCCTCATCATATCGCTTTGGTGGCAGTCGACTTTGACGATCCGACTACGAACGTGCGAGGACGTCGTGCCTTAGCAATCGCTAAACCAACTCCGAGAGGTTATTGACCACACCGGAGCACGATCAACCTGACCACGAGGGTCTGTTTCCTGCGAGCAAACGAAGAACAAGCAAGAAACTGAGATTGCAATCTGGATATTGCGAATATAAGATGAAAGCTTTATTGGTCAAGGTGGGGTTCTGTGACGCCTTTGTCTGGTCGTTGAACACAAACGAAGTACGCGAAGTTGCAACTATGGCGAACTTTTAATCTAAACAAAACCCATAGTCTAAACGATGCCCTAAGGGCTGTATATATGGAGGAAGAGGGGGGAATTTCGTGGCCCTTGGTGGAGGGGTCCAAAATCAACCCTATCTCTTGTTTCCCCACACATACGGACTCTAAAAATAGCCTGTACTTATGTATTTCGAAATTACATGGGCCTGGCCCAATAATAAGGTGACGCAGCACCTAAAATAGCCTCGGGACGAAATTTATGAAGTGGCATCTTGTATATTTCGTCCAAGGCTTCATGCACCCATTATGGTGGCTTCAAAGTCCTGAAATCATCACTTGTAACTCCGTTCTTGTTCCCCTTGCGCATGCCATCATCTCCATGCTTGTTCTTGCTCCAATGTTCATCCTTCTCCAAGCTAGGCCCTTCATTTGTAAGCAAAACAAATGTATCCAATTTAGGCAGCATCATATTCTCATGAACATTAGAATCATTACCAAGAAACGAAAATACCTGGTAATTTAGTTGGCGTGCACGAGCTCTAGTAATTGGTCCAGTATGTATAGCAGCAGGGGCTGTGGGTGTAACAATTGTATTGATGTCCTCATCATATCGCTTTGGTGGCAGTCGACTTTGACGATCCGACTACGAACGTGCGAGGACGTCGTGCCTTAGCAATCGCTAAACCAACTCCGAGAGGTTATTGACCACACCGGAGCACGATCAACCTGACCACGAGGGTCTGTTTCCTGCGAGCAAACGAAGAACAAGCAAGAAACTGAGATTGCAATCTGGATATTGCGAATATAAGATGAAAGCTTTATTGGTCAAGGTGGGGTTCTGTGACGCCTTTGTCTGGTCGTTGAACACAAACGAAGTACGCGAAGTTGCAACTATGGCGAACTTTTAATCTAAACAAAACCCATAGTCTAAACGATGCCCTAAGGGCTGTATATATGGAGGAAGAGGGGGGAATTTCGTGGCCCTTGGTGGAAGGTCCAAAATCAACCCTATCTCTTGTTTCCCCACACATACGGACTCTAAAAATAGCCTGTACTTATGTATTTCGAAATTACATGGGCCTGGCCCAATAATAAGGTGACGCAGCACCTAAAATAGCCTCGGGACGAAATTTATGAAGTGGCATCTTGTATATTTCGTCCAAGGCTTCATGCACCCATTATGGTGGCTTCAAAGTCCTGAAATCATCACTTGTAACTCCGTTCTTGTTCCCCTTGCGCATGCCATCATCTCCATGCTTGTTCTTGCTCCAATGTTCATCCTTCTCCAAGCTAGGCCCTTCATTTGTAAGCAAAACAAATGTATCCAATTTAGGCAGCATCATATTCTCATGAACATTAGAATCATTACCAAGAAACGAAAGTACCTGGTAATTTAGTTGGCGTGCACGAGCTCTAGTAATTGGTCCAGTATGTATAGCAGCAGGGGCTGTCGGTGTAACAATTGTATTGATGTCCTCATCATATCGCTTTGGTGGCAGTCGACTTTGACGATCTGACTACGAACGTGCGAGGACGTCGTGCCTTAGCAATCGCTAAACCAACTCCGAGAGATTATTGACCACACCGGAGCACGATCAACCTGACCACGACGGTCTGTTTCCTGCGAGCAAACGAAGAACAAGCAAGAAACTGAGATTGCAATCTGGATATTGCGAATATAAGATGAAAGCTTTATTGATCAAGGTGGGGTTCTGTGACGCCTTTGTCTGGTCGTTGAACACAAACGAAGTACGCGAAGTTGCAGCTATGGCGAACTTTTAATCTAAACAAAACCCAAAGTCTAAACGATGCCCTAAGGGCTGTATATATGGAGGAAGAGGGGGGAATTTCGTGGCCCTTGGTGGAGGGGTCCAAAATCAACCCTATCTCTTGTTTCCCCACACATACGGACTCTAAAAATAGCCTATACTTATGTATTTCGAAATTACATGGGCCTGGCCCAATAATGAGGTGACGCAGCACCTAAAATAGCCTCGGGACGAAATTTATGAAGTGGCATCTTGTATATTTCGTCCAAGGCTTCATGCACCCGTTATGGTGGCTTCAAAGTCCTGAAATCATCACTTGTAACTCCGTTCTTGTTCCCCTTGCGCATGCCATCATCTCCATGCTTGTTCTTGCTCCAATGTTCATCCTTCTCCAAGCTAGGCCCTTCATTTGTAAGCAAAACAAATGTATCCAATTTAGGCAGCATCATATTCTCATGAACATTAGAATCATTACCAAGAAACGAAAGTACCTGGTAATTTAGTTGGCGTGCACGAGTTCTAGTAATTGGTCTAGTATGTATAGTAGCAGGGGCTGTGGGTGTAACAATTGTATTGATGTCCTCATCAATATGCTTGATGAACTTAGTGGAGCCAATTTTTTCTCAAAAATTGATCTTAAAAGTGGCTATTATCAAATCCGCATACAAGAGAGTGATGAATGGAAAACTGCTTTCAAAACCAAATTTGGCTTATATGAGTGGTTAGTCATGCCTATGGGTTTATCGGAGGCTCCCGGTACTTTCGTGCGTATCATGCATTATGTGCTTCGCCCTTATATTGGAGTCTTTGTTGTGGTTTACTTTGAGGATATTCTTGTGTTTAGCAAAACCATGAAAGAGCATCTTAATCATGTTAGGGCTGTTTTGCAAACCCTTCGCAAGGAACGTCTTTATGCCAACATGAAAAAGTGCACATTTGGTGTTGACAAAGTGGTTTTCTTGGGTTTTGTTGTATCATCCAAGGGTGTCCATGTTGATGAATCTAAAATTGAAGCAATTAAAACTTGGCCCCAACCCACCAATTTGCAACAAGTGCGTAGTTTTCTTGGTCTTGCGGGTTTTTATCGTTGCTTTGTGATAGATTTTAGCACTATTGCTGCTCCTTTGCATGCCTTGAGTAAGAAGAATGCTCCTTTTGTTTGGGGATCTTTGCAATCCACCGCTTTTGATGAGCTCAAGTCTTTGCTTACTCATGCTTCGATTCTTGCTTTGCCCAATCTTGACCAAACTTTTGAGGTTCATTGTGATGCAAGTGGTACCGGAATTGGCGGAGTTTTGATGCAAGAAAAAAGAGCCATTGCATATTTTAGTGAAAAACTCTCCGGTGTTCAACTTAACTATCCCATATATGACAAAGAATTATATGCTTTAGTGCGTGTGCTACATGTTTGGGAACATTATCTTAGACCTGATGAGTTTGTCATACATACTGATCATGAAACGTTAAAGTACTTAAATGGTCAAACTAAGTTAAACATGCGTCATGCCAAATGGAGTGAATTTATTGAATCTTTCCCCTATGTGATCAAGTACATTAAGGGTAAGGAAAATGTAGTTGCGGATGCGCTTTCACGCATATGCACGCTTGTGACTAACCTTGAGTTGAATGTTATTGGTTTTGAGCACATCAAAGACTTGTATGCTAATGATCCATCTTTTGCTATTCCTTATGCTAAGTGTTTGACGCATACTTCTTGGGAACAATGTTATATCAAGGATGCTGATCTTATGAAAGCAAATAAACTATGCATTCCCAAGTCTTCTCTTTGTTTGCTACTTTTGCAAGAGGATCACGGAGGCGGACTGATGGGACATTTTGGACGAGATAATACATTCGCCACGCTCTCCAAGAACTACTTTTGGCCCAAGATGTTTCAAGACGTCTCATGCTTCACCACCCGGTGCTCTACATGTCGCAAAGCTAAGTCTAAAGCTCAATCTCATGGTCTTTACATGCCTCTTCCTATTCCTTATCAACCTTGGGAAGACATTAGCATGGATTTTTTACTTGGTTTGCCTAGAACTCAAAATGGAAAGGATTCCGTGTTTGTTGTTGTGGACCGATTTTATAAGATGGCACATTTCATTCCTTGCAACAAGATAGACGATGCTTCACACATTGCAAATCTCTTTTGTAGGGAAATCTTGCGACTCCATGGAGTACCAAAGACAATCTTCTCCAATCGTGACGTCAAGTTCTTGAGTTACTTTTGGAAGACCCTATGCGCCAAGCTCGGAATCAAGCTCTTGTTCTCATCCGCATACCATCCTCAAACCGACGGCCAAACGGAGGTGACAAACCGGACTCTCTGTACTCTACTTCGCTTGTTGATCAAGAAGAACATCAAGGAGTGGGAAGCATGTCTACCCATCGCCGAGTACGCCTACAACCATGCAAGACATTCGACTACCAACAAGTCCCCTTTCGAGGTCGTCTACGACTTCAACCCATTGTCACCATTGGACATTCTACCTCTTCCCCTACAAGAGCGCACCAACATGGATGCGAGTGCACGAGCAAGCTACATTAAGAAGATGCATGAGGATACAAGGCACACCATCGAGCGCCAAGTACAATGACTAGCGACCAAGCTCAATGTCAATAAGCAACCCATGATCTTCAACATTGGCGATCTTTTGTGGCTACACCTTCGGAAGGACCGCTTCCCCAATGAACGCAAGTCCATACTTCTCCCTCAAGTCGATGGACCCTTCAAGGTGCTAGCACACTACAACGACAACGCCTACAAGATAGACCTACCACGAGGCAAGTACAATGTGAGCGACATCTTCAACGTCAAGGACCTCGCACCATACCATGGAGATGAAGCTTTTGATCTGAAGTCGGATCTTTCCCAGGGGGGGGGGGCAGATGATGCGGAGCATCCCTCGCTCTTCCCCATGGACGTACCTACATCTCCCTCAACACCACTTGGGCCCATGACAAGAGGTAGAGCAAAGGCTATCGAAGATAAGGTGAACTCGCTCCTCCCCGAACTTCCTCTCTCTACTCACGAGACTTGGCTACTACCTCATATGGACACTCTGTGTGTGATCAGGTACTTGGAGGAGAGCCAAGGGACAACTACACCCAATGGCCAAGGTGGCAAGGACGCCAAGCATGGACATCAAGAAGAAGAGCCATTGGTGAAGCTACAGGCACCGGACGACCGGCCGGTCCCGGACGTCCGAGCCCTGGGAGATGCTACACCGAGGGAAGGAAGGCGGGACAGAGCTACAGGCCACGGACGACTGGCCCTGCCCGGACGTCCGACGACTCCCAGGGCCACGGACTATCGATGCCCTCCGGACGTCCGGCAGCTGGGCACCCGAGAGGAAATTAACGGAAGACCGAAGCCACCGGACAACCGGGCGACCAGCACCCGAGCCGAAATTACGGAAGTCCGACAACTATGGACGTCCGGACCGTCCTGAAGCCCCGTACGTCCAACGTCTTCCGGACGTCCGACACCTGAGTGACCGCACCCACGGGCAGGGGCCCTTGTACCCCTTCACTTTGACTCCCATTTGCACTACGACTATAAATAGGTCTCTCCCACCTCCTAGCTAGGTTTAGCGATGGTTTAGCTCATATTTTGTGTGAGAGCCTTGCTCATCCACTTGGTTACTTCTCCTCGGAGCTCACGACCTCTTCGGAGAAGATCCCCCAAGCGGATTCAAGACCCCTTCAAGGGAAGACAATCAAGACCTCCTCACGGAGAAGAACGGTTCCCTTTGTATCCTCCCCTTGTTGATTTTGGATCATGTATTACCTTATTCTTTCAATGATCTAGCCCTTGTGTGATCGATTACTTGTCGGTTTAGTGATTCTCTCGTTTCCGCCGTGTTCTCCCTTGTGTTTTCCGCGCATCCATCATGTTCCCCCCCGTAGGATCCACTCCAAACGTGAAAGATCGTCCACATAGGGTTCAGCCCTACATCAGATGGGCTATGATGTGGTAGAGACACCAAGGCATGGTGTACTAGGATGACACCCAAACGGTGCTCTTGGGAACCCTGCTCTCATCGTTTGGGGCAGTGATAGAACCTCGACTGGACTTCTGTTGCAGATACAACCTCAAATAGGCAATAAACCTGAACTAGAGACTTGTGTGGTTAGTCAGGTCATGGTCGACACCCTCGCTGGGCTTCCGCTTGAAGGTTGCTGAGTACATGTCGTGTAAATGGCAATAAGTGGTGCGAGCGTGTGTGAAGAAGTACACCCCTGCATGGTTAAATATCTATTCGAATAGCCGCGTCCACGGATATATACTACTTATAAAGCTTACATTGTCATAGATAACTGGAAGTGGATACTTTAAATGCGTAAGATGAGAGTGAGTGCTACGGATGGCCTTCTCGTAGGGACACGGAAGCAGATCCATAGTGATGTATTAATATGGTGAATATGTGGACTCGTGTGCGCTTTCTCACCCTAAAGAAAATACTGGTAGACGTAGTACATGATAGCCGCTGAGTCAAAGCTAGCTTGCTACAGTTAAACTCCACCACCCCTTGTTGATACTGATGCATATGTAGATAGTTCTGTAGTAAGTCTTGCTGGATACATTTGTACTCACGTTTGCTTAATTTATGTTTTACAGAGAGGACTTCGATCTCACTACTAGTGTCACGTTGGCTTCGACAGTTAGCTTGGGAATCCCATACAGTGGTCTGGCTCCTTTGGAGGGTCTTGTAGATAGACAGGATTTCTAGCCTTCTTTCTTTTCAGATGTCTGTACTCAGACATGTTTATGCTTCCGCCCGTGCTTGTTGCTTGAATGACTTGAATGTTGGGTCATGAGACCCATGTTTGTAATATCTGGCTCCTTAGAGCCTTTCAATTAATAGTTGAGTCGTAGAGTTATGTTGTGATACCATTTTCTATCTACACATATCGAGCATATGGTGTGTATGTTATTGAAATGCTTTGGTATGTGTGGGATCTGACACCTAGTTGTTTATTCTTGGAAGCCCTCCTTATGGGGAAATGCCTCCTAGTGCTTCCATCTGGAACACATGGATTGACCGGCATGTGTCCTTCTTTGCTCTTGTGTCCGTCCCTTCGGGGATATGTCAAGCGGTGTTTACTGGAGTCCTGATAGCTTTATACAGCCCGGTTACACTCGCTGTTGATGGACACGTGCATTGCTGGGTCATGTATGCATGTCCCTGTAAGTTTGTGCCACCTTGGGTTTACGACTAGTCATGTTGGCCCGGGTTCTCTGTCATATGGATGCTAGTGACATGATCATATATGTGACCAAAATGAGCAAATGGTCTCGGCCAAGGTAAGGCTGCAGCCGTCGGATACCGTGCGTGAGGCCGCAAAGTGATATGATGCGTTACATGCTAGATCGGGGGACGTAGGATTGGGGTCCCGACAGCTTTGGTATCAGAGCCTAACTGTTGTAGGATTACCAAGCCAAACTGGCCGAAGTCGAGTCTAGAAATCCTTTAGTTATATAAGGGAATTGATTGTGGAAGGGAATGTTAGGCTCTTTTTACACCTTTACCTTATGTCCTTCTGATCTGAGTTACCCTCTTCTTTCCTACGGGGATTAAGAACTAGGCTTTTCATTCTTTCTATCAGGATCATGTCTTAGTAATTCGTAGACTTATAGGAATGTTGGATTCAAGCCTCAGTTCAGTTTCTAGTACCTCCATGTGTTAACAGTTTGTCTTGGAACATTGATATTATTATGATGAGTGGGTGTGCCACCATTTTGCAGGACGTCTCAAAATCTTTTTGAGCATTTACAAAGGTTATGTTGTCCAAGTTGTTCCGGGTTTCTAAGAAATATGATGCATTTGCAAATCTTTCCTCCCTATTCATGATGTCATTTTAGGCCAGAATAACCATACTACTCGGTGTGTTGAGGTACTCCGTTGCCTCGACATATATGTCGAAGCTATTACTAAACCAGGGCATCTTAGAGAACCACCTAGTATTCTAGCCGTGTGTTTGTGTTTCCAACTTTCCAGTGTGATGATTCTGGCCATCCTTTTTGAAAGCATCTCGTGATGTCATTTAGTTAGTAGGTATTCCATTTCTGGGTTCTTGAACCCAAGATTCGTTCTACCAACCTCGTGTTGATAGTGTTTGCTCGTTCCTTTAGGATATTAGTAACCTTTGTAATAGTCCACGAGGTCCATGGTATATCATTCTTCCAATACCATGAGCCATCATGGCGAAGTTCTTCTAAACTAAAAGATTACAACAAGAGCGCTCCTGTTGAGTTCTCCATTCTATATTGTGACTCTGCCAATTCTACCTTCCTGTATGGATTATCTGGGATAATTATGTTGTGCTTTGCTCGAAATGCTAATCTATGCATCCACAACTCAGAAAATCATATGTTCCTTTAAGTTGTCCCTCTTCAGCCGTATTCTGACCTTCATCTACCAATTGATAGTCAATGGTATGTGTGCATTCGTGTTCATCGACGACTTTTTCTCTTGTGGTCCGTCAAGCCATTCTATTCTGGAATGGCTATGAGAAACAAACTCCAGTACCTCATCCATATCTAGGATTGAGTCAAAATAGTTGTATTCTTAGATTAGGAATGTCGATCCATCTTATAGTCTGTTCTACCCCGAAGTGTTACCCTCTTTTGTCAAGAATGTCATACGTATTGCACACCATCTTATGAATTCTTGATGTAGTGATACTTCTCACCATCATCATTCATTTCTTGGTCCCGTGTTGTTGAAGCCGGAATGCTGGCAAGTGAACCATGACGTGTGAAATCAATAGTCCTAGCAACCCCGTTGCTTGGTAGTTTATGGACAATAGTCTCATTCCTAGCCTGTTGGTTACTGAATCACCATTCTAAGCTTGATCGTGCTACCTAGTCCTTATTTCTGGTGCACTCTCCGATGAATGAGTTACGATTGTATCAATATCTGGCTCTTTTGGTCATATTGTCTTACCTTGAAAAGCAAGATTGTTCTCGAGCTTAATAAGATATCGGCGGCTCGTAATTTTCCGATTATCTTCTCAGAAGTATTACTAGGTTGTCCCTAACTGTTATGTTTGGTTCGTGATCAAGTTGGTTTTCTTTAAACCACCCCTTCTCCAAGACTATGTGTTGTATATCCCTAAACTAGTTGGTTAAGACAAACAACAACTTGGAGAGTTGGAAGATAAAAGCTTGTCCGACATAGTTCATCTCAAAGGGATATTTTGTGTGTGTGTGTGTGTGTTTTATAAAGATGATATCTTCATCGATTGATCCTCGTGATCAATTGTTGGAGCTATTGTCTTACCCCATCTTTGATTTGAGTGTGGGCTATCGTCAAATCAAATCAAAACCAACGATGTTCGTATATCTTTCAGTCAAACCAATGCTATCATCTTGTTCACTTAATCATGGAATTCCATCTATATGGAAATCTGGATGAACTGTTGTTGAGCCCATCGACAATACATTTCCCTTCTCCATGATTCATGATGAACATTAAAGTTAGTGTTGGAAACTTGTGTAAGCATTTGCTTCGTGTTGCGTTCATGAGGTATATGTTTGTTGTAAGGTGTTACTTCCTCTGATTCATGTGCATTTGGTGCAAGCTGTCGACGTGGATTCAAGAAAGCTTACTTTTGCTTCCTCTAGAATCATCCCAAGTTAGTCATGCACGTGCGAAGTATACTATGGTCTGGTAGATTTGCAACCTCCATCCCGCATGTATTTGCTAGCACACCAAGCCACTGATAGATTTGTTCAAGGAAAATAAGTTCATAAGTGCTAATCCTTAAGGACCCAAAGGTACATGCATAGGACTTCGATATCCTCATTGATGGTTCCCCACCTGAACTCGGTAGTGTTTTATTACAAGACTACTATGTGGTCATGCTTGTCTGGGACATCGTGTTCACATGTGTGTAGTAGAACCCTCTCAGGTTTTGGAGCTTACTAGCATAGTCCATTTCTCGAGAATCTCGCAACGTCATCTCGTCGATTTGTGTTCCAACCTTCCGTTTTCAGATATCCTGTCTGAAATATCCTACTACCAACCAGATATGAATCTCAGGCAGATATGATGGTTGAAATTCTCCCAAGAACTATGATGTAGGTTTCGACATGGTTGATGTTGGCAGACACACCTAGCCGAAAGATCTATTATTGTAGCTTCTTGATTAAGCAACTTGACCATCTTCTCCATGAGGATTTGGTATGACTTATTCCACAAGTTGTTCCTTATGGATTTTTGTGCTCTTGAAATTTGACCTTCACTTGATGTTCTAGATACCAAACAGTATCTATTAATGGTTACGCTAGTACATCAAGGAGAATATTAGAAGCGGAGTGCTAAATGTCTCTAGTTTGATCATCCAAGTTTTGTTCCTTGGCATTTATAAGGACAAATCTAAGAAAGTGTTGTCTTCCTTTGCATCTGCATCCTCCATCTCCAATCATCATGGTAGTATGAGGTCTCACCAAGATCTTGGCATAGATGTTGGTAAAACTATGATGATTATGGAATGCTCCAGTTCTTGAGAGCACGCTCAATCACTAGGTTATAACCTCGGTATCAATTGGAATGTGCCTTCCGTTTGCAGAGTTGTCTTATAACTCTAGTTTCCTTCCCAAACTGAGTATGGCATTTCTTTAAATTCTTTCAAACGATCATTTGTGAATTGTCTTAGTCTGATAGGAAGAGTTTCAATGATCTTTGTATCAAAAGTAATTCTTTTTGCCACTTAAGGGAATAATTCTATGAGTCACCTCTCCTAAGGTGCCCCTTTATGGTATGAAGGGTAGTTAACCCCTCGCTACTTTCAAACCCATGCACCATTTCTACCTAAGCGTGGAACTGTTACCTACCAAATTGAACCTTCATTGTCTACCTTTTTCCATCACCCCAGATGTGATAGAGGCGGGGGTGTCCCGATCTTTCGATGAGATGATAACTATCGATTTGGTGAAGATGACTTTGACGATCCGACTACAAACGTGCACGACGTTGCGCCTTAGCAATCGCTAAACCAACTCCGAAAGGTTATTGACCACGCTGGAGCACAATCAACCTGACCACGAAGGTCTATTCCTGCAAGCAATCGAAGAACAAGCAAGAATATGATAAAAGCAATCTGAATATTGCGAGTATATATGAAGTATTGATAAAGGTGGGGATCCGTAAGCGGTCTTGGTCTGGTCGTTGGACACAAACGAAGTACACGAAGTTGCAATGGCTAACTTTTAACTAAACAAATCCCAAGGAAAAGCTACTAGATGGATCTACTTATATAGGAGCAAGGGGTGGCGGCCAAGGAGGTGGGAGGACGTCCCAAGGCAGCCTAAAACTAAATCTAGGTCGTACAAGGCCAATGGGCCCAAGTGGAGGTGATGTAACACCTTTGGACTTGTAGTTTGACTCGGATTCTGCTGCAGCATCAGATTGTTTCGTCCACAACTCAACGCTCCAGACGAATTTGAAGGTGATTCCAATTGGGTTGGAAAGTGCACGAAATCTAGTTTCCAACAAAAAAAGAATCACCCAATTCGGAGTCCGTATGAAAAACTTGTGTGTGTTTTGAGTCAGGTGTGTCTGTGCAGTCCGAATCTGAATCCAGAACGTGAGAGACTTGGACTCTATCTTCTCTTGGGCCAAAAGTGACGTGAGAGAACTTTTTGGACAGCAAATAAACATCTCTTTCTTCCTTATCTTCATATGTGGATTGTACAAATGTCCCATACACCTGCAATTAGACAAAACACAAAAGTGTGTGAAGTATTTTTGTTCTGGATAACATAAATAGATTATTGAATAGTTTGCACTAGAAATCACCTGACAAATATGCATATATGCAATATTTTTGGTCATATCCAAGGTAGTCATGTCCTCATCATCCTCCCCTTCTTGAAAATAAAGCCGTCCTCGGTGTTGCTTAATCTGAAATGTGGCTAACAAAAGAGATAAGGTGTACATGTTGTATATGTATATGTCATCCATTTTTACTTCCCTTGATTTTTGCATATATGACACATGAATAGATGAGTAACTTGCATAGTTCATAAAATCTAAAGCCAAAAAATTAGCACAAGAAGTAGAAGGCATGAAAATATTGCAACTCAGTTTGCACATATAAGTGAAGCTCTTATTCATTTCAAAAGATTGACAATGTTCATCATTAAACCATCCCAACATTGGTGAATAAACCTTACTTGCATCAAATTTACATGCTACAACATGCTTAAATAAGCAAACATGCAATAATTCATTCAACACAGAATCATCACCAAGATTAGAGGTCATATCAAAATGATTAAACATTGGTTCTTTTGCATCAATAGTTAATTCAATGGGTGCACTCAAAATTGTTGGTATTTCAGTTGTTTGATCACATGGCAAAGTCAAATTATCAACGTAGTCCTCTAAAATAGGTGGTGTGATCAAAGTAGTGGGTAGCTCATCAGATGGTGCATTCAAATTGACAAGGCATTTATCATTCTCATGTAGAGATGGAAGATCAGTACCTTTGTCATTACCTCTTATGATCAACTCAGATGATGTAGCCACTCTCGGGGGCGATGTGTCACATGGTGGAGGTGATGTAGTCCTGACAACAACGGATGTGGTTGTCATAGTATGCCTAGTAGTTGAAGGAACAATCATATCAACTCTTGGAATGTGCACCGTGCGCTTGTTCTCCTCGTGGCCAACACGTCGTTTTATTTCCTGTTCAGCTTTGCAAGCAAGATGAAACAAATGGTCCATAGGATAACACTCTTCATGAATTAGTATCTCTTGAATATCACGGTTTAATCCTCCCCAAAATCTATCCATAAAATCATCTTCACTTTCTTCTAAAGAGGAATGCAACAAGGTAGTTTGTAAATCATCATAATATTTTGTTACAGTTTCACTACCTTGTTTTAAGTGTTGCAACTTCTTAATCATGTCACGAGTATAATAAGCAGGGACGAAAGTATGTCGCATGGCAAGTTTCAAATCATCCCAAGTAGTAGGTATATAATCAGGGTGCAACCGACAATATTCACTCCACCAAACCAAAGCATAACCAGTGAAAGAACCAACCGCAACCTTAACCTTTTTATGTTCATTGAAATTATGGGAAGCAAATATATTTTTTATGTCGAACTCCCATTCAATATATAAAGCAGGTTTAAAACGGCCATTAAATGGTGGTATAGATACATTAACCTGATCATGTGCATTTGGATGTTTGTGTACCTCTCGTGACGGTTGTGGTATTTGCAAAGGTGGTGGCACATCTCCCGCGATCGACAAAGCCCATGAATTGACTCTGGATCCTGTCATGATTAGTAGAACAAGAAACAAAACCCAAAAATGATAGAGGCAAAGGTGTCCCGTCTTTCGATGAGATGATGGATATCGCTTTGGTGGAAGTCGACTTTGACGATCCGACTACGAACGTGCGAGGACGTCGCGCCTTAGCAATCGCTAAACCAACTCCGAGAGGTTATTGACCACGCCGGAGCACGATCAACCTGACCACGAGGGTCTGTTTCCTGCGAGCAAACGAAGAACAAGCAAGAAACTGAGATTGCAATCTGGATATTGCGAATATAAGATGAAAGCTTTATTGATCAAGGTGGGGTTCTGTGACGCCTTTGTCTGGTCGTTGAACACAAACGAAGTACGCGAAGTTGCAGCTATGGCGAACTTTTAATCTAAACAAAACCCAAGGAAAAAGCTACTAGATGGATCTACTTATATAGGAGCAAGGGGTGGCGGCCAAGGAGGTGGGAGGACGTCCCAAGGCAGCCTAAAACTAACCCTAGGTCGTACAAGGCTCATGGGCCCAAGTGGAGGTGATGTAACACCTTTGGACTTGTAGTTTGACTCGGATTCTGCTGCAGCATCAGATTGTTTCGTCCACAACTCAACGCTCCGGACGAATTTGAAGGTGATTCCAATTGGGTTGGAAAGTGCACGAAATCTAGTTTCCAATGCAAAAAGAATCACCCAATTCGGAGTCCGTATGAAAAACTTGTGTGCGTTTTCAGTCAGGTATGTCTGTGCAGTCCGAATCTGAATCCAGAACGTGAGAGACTTGGACTCTATCTTCTCTTGGGCCAAAAGTGACGTGAAAGAACTTTTTGGACAGCAAATAAACATCTCTTTCTTCCTTATCTGCATATGTGGATTGTACAAATGTCCCATACACCTGCAATTAGACAAAACACAAAAGTGTGTGAAGTATTTTTGTTCTGGATAACATAAATAGATTATTGAATAGTTTGCACTAGAAATCACCTGACAAATATGCATATATGCAATATTTTTGGTCATATCCAAGGTAGTCATGTCCTCATCATCCTCCCCTTCTTGAAAATAAAGCCGTCCTCGGCGTTGCTTAATCTGAAATGTGGCTAACAAAAGAGACAAGGTGTACATGTTGTATATGTATATGTCATCCATTTTTACTTCCCTTGATTTTTGCATATATGACACATGAATAGATGAGTAACTTGCATAGTTCATAAAATCTAAAGCCAAAAAATTAGCACAAGAAGTAGAAGGCATGAAAATATTGCAACTCAGTTTGCACATATAAGTGAAGCTCTTATTCATTTCAAAAGATTGACAATGTTCATCATTAAACCATCCCAACATTGGTGAATAAACCTTACTTGCATCAAATTTACATGCTACATAATGCTTAAATAAGCAAACATGCAATAAGTCATTCAACACAGAATCATCACCAAGATTAGAGGTCATATCAAAATGATTAAACATTGGTTCTTTTGCATCAATAGTTAATTCAATGGGTGCACTCAAAATTGTTGGTATTTCAGTTGTTTGATCACATGGCAAAGTCAAATTATCAACGTAGTCCTCTAAAATAGGTGGTGTGATCAAAGTAGTGGGTAGCTCATCAGATGGTGCATTCAAATTGACAAGGCATTCATCATTCTCATGTAGAGATGGAAGATCAGTACCTTTGACATTACCTCTTATGATCAACTCAGATGATGTAGCCACTCTCGGGGGCGATGTGTCACATGGTGGAGGTGATGTAGTCCTAACAACAACGGATGTGGTTGTCATAGTATGCCTAGTAGTTGAAGGAACAATCATATCAACTCTTGGAATGTGCACCGTGCGCTTGTTCTCCTCGTGGCCAACACGTCGTTTTATTTCCTGTTCAGCTTTGCAAGCAAGATGAAACAAATGGTCCATAGGATAACACTCTTCATGAATTAGTATCTCTTGAATATCACGGTTTAATCCTCCCCAAAATCTATCCATAAAATCATCTTCACTTTCTTCTAAATAGGAATGCAACAAGGTAGTTTGTAAATCATCATAATATTTTGTTACAGTTTCACTACCTTGTTTTAAGTGTTGCAACTTCTTAATCATGTCACGAGTATAATAAGCAGGGACGAAAGTATGTCGCATGGCAAGTTTCAAATCATCCCAAGTAGTAGGTATATAATCAGGGTGTAACCGACAATATTCACTCCACCAAACCAAAGCATAACCAGTGAAAGAATCAACCGCAACCTTAACCTTTTTATGTTCATTGAAATTATGGGAAGCAAATATATTTTTTATGTCAAACTCCCATTCAATATATAAAGCAGGTTTAAAACGGCCATTAAATGGTGGTATAGATACATTAACCTGATCATGTGCATTTGGATGTTTGTGCACCTCTCGTGACGGTTGTGGTATTTGCAAAGGTGGTGGCACGTCTCCCGCGATCGACAAAGCCCATGAATTGACTCTGGATCCTGTCATGATTAGTAGAACAAGAAACAAAACCCAAAAATAATGTTCCAATAACTACTAGTATGTGGTGGTAAAACGCTCACAGCAAAGCAAATATCAATGTCTTACAAGTTCTTACCATGCAGCAGGCGGTGATCGGCAACCAGCGGTGTCAAGTAACTCCGAATATTGAGTAAAGCGATTGCCAGGGGAGCGTACGTATACACGGTGTAGAAATATGTGGAGCTGGGTTGGCTATATATGGTAGCAAAAGATTAGCAATAATCAATTCAAAGATGCAATGTTGAATAAACGCTCAACGACGGTACTGTGCTGGTCCTAGGCTAGACCGGACTAGAGACGCGAGCCTAGAACACTAATGAGGTCACGGCGTAGCACAACTAGCATCAATGAAGGATACTAAGTAGCTCTTGACAGCAAGATATAAGTGAAGATCACAACGGCAGTGAAGATAATGATGAAAAACAACTGCCAAGCAGGATATACAACAACTCTCTCTCCAACTTTCCTCTTGAAAAGTTTGAGACAATTTTCTGATAAATTCTTTCAAAGAATGCTACTAACTCAAGCTTTCCAATGCAAAAAGAATCACTCAATTCCGAGTTGATATGAGGAGTCAAAGAATTCTAAAACTGGCCTGAAAAATTGGAACAAGTTGTGTTCACGAACTTCGGAGGGCAAAAAGACCTATTTAGAAGCCGATTTTGAGGTGTCAAATATTGAACTAGCTTCTGCAACTATTTAGATACGGCTCGTCGCTATCTTCAATTTGAGTATTCAGGGAGCCAAAACGGACTTCGTATGAGGAAGATACACCTGTTTTACTGAATAGTGCGCAAAACAGATTCCAATCCGAATTCAGGTACGAGATTGATTCTAGATAGATCCAATTTTTTTCTTCTCTCTTTTTTTTTCTCACGCTTTTTTTACTTCTCTCTCTTTTTCTTTCCTTTTTTTCTCTTTTTTTTCTCTATCTTTTTTTTTCTCTCTCTCGTTCCAAACAAACTAGATAAGATGCAGATTGGATCAAGCGAAGATGTGAATGATCTCAACTATGATTATGACAATGAACGGTTGGTAGCACGTGGTGGAAACTGATGAATGGATGGTGAACAACGGAAGGGCTAACGTGATGAGGACATCAATACAATTGTTACACCCACAGCCCCTGCTGCTATACATACTGGACCAATTACTAGAGCTCGTGCACGCCAACTAAATTACCAGGTACTTTCGTTTCTTGGTAATGATTCTAATGTTCATGAGAATATGATGCTGCCTAAATTGGATACATTTGTTTTGCTTACAAATGAAGGGCCTAGCTTGGAGAAGGATGAACATTGGAGCAAGAACAAGCATGGAGATGATGGCATGCGCAAGGGAAACAATAACGGAGTTACAAGTGATGATTTCAGGACTTTGAAGCCACCATAATGGGTGCATGAAGCCTTGGACGAAATATACAAGATGCCACTTCATAAATTTCGTCCCGAGGCTATTTTAGGTGCTGCGTCACCTTATTATTGGGCCAGGCCCATGTAATTTCGAAATACATAAGTATAGGCTATTTTTAGAGTCCGTATGTGTGGGGAAACAAGAGATAGGGTTGATTTTGGACCCCTCCACCAAGGGCCACGAAATTCCCCCCTCTTCCTCCATATATACAGCCCTTAGGGCATCGTTTAGACTTTGGGTTTTGTTTAGATTAAAAGTTTGCCATAGCTGCAACTTCGCGTACTTCGTTTGTGTTCAACGACCAGACAAAGGCGTCACAGAACCCCACCTTGATCAATAAAGCTTTCATCTTATATTCGCAATATCCAGATTGCAATCTCAGTTTCTTGCTTGTTCTTCGTTTGCTCGCAGGAAACAGACCCTCGTGGTCAGGTTGATCGTGCTCCGGCGTGGTCAATAACCTCTCGGAGTTGGTTTAGCGATTGCTAAGGCGCGACGTCCTCGCACGTTCGTAGTCGGATCGTCAAAGTCGACTTCCACCAAAGCGAAATCCACCATCTCATCGAAAGACGGGACACCTTTGCCTCTATCAAGTAGAATGCAATGAACGATTATAAGCAAATTCAATATGAGGCAAGCATTCCTCCCACATTTTCTTATTATTCTTCAAAACAGCCCTAAGCATAGTAGACAACGTTCTATTGACTACTTCAGTTTGTCCATCAGTTTGGGGGTGACAAGTAGTACTAAAAAGCAGTTTAGTCCCCAACTTAGCCCATAAACATCTCCAAAAGTGGCTAAGAAATTTAGTATCACGATCTGAAACAATAGTATTTGGCACACCATGCAAGCGAATAATTTCACGAAAGAACAAATCAGCAACATTAACAGCATCATCGCTTTTATGACATGGTATAAAGTGTGCCATTTTCGAGAATCTATCCACGACAACAAATATGCTATCCCTCCCCTTCTTTGTTCGAGGTAAACCTAAAACAAAGTCCATAGATATATCCTCCCAAGGAACACTAGGTACAGGCAAAGGCATATATAAACCATGAGGATTGAGTCGTGACTTAGCTTTTTGACATGTAGTGCAGCGGGCAATAAAACGCTCAACATCCCGTCTCATCTTTGGCCAAAAGAAATGTGTAGCAAGTACGTCCTCCGTCTTCTTCACGCCAAAGTGTCCCATTAATCCTCCTCCATGCGCCTCCTGCAACAACAAAAGACGAACGGAGCTAGCTGGAATGCATAGCTTGTTAGCACGAAACACAAATCCATCGTTAACAACAAACTTGTTCCACATTCTTCCTTCTTTACAATTCTGCATTACATCTTTAAAATCAGCATCATGCACATATTGATCTTTGATGGTCTCCAAACCAAATATTTTGAAGTCAAGTGGTGAAAGCATAGTATAGCGACGAGACAATGCATCAGCAATAACATTTTCTTTTCCCTTCTTGTGTTTAATGACATAAGGAAAAGTCTCAATGAATTCAACCCATTTAGCATGTCTATGATTCAGTTTAGCTTGACTTTTAATATGTTTCAAAGATTCATGATCAGAATGTATAACAAATTCTTTGGGCCATAAATAATGTTGCCATGTTTCTAAAGTCCGAACAAGAGCATATAATTCTTTATCATAAGTAGACTAATTCAGACTAGGCCCACTCAATTTTTCAGAAAAGTATGCAACAGGTTTGCCATCTTGTAATAACACACCTCCTAATCCAATTCCACTAGCATCACATTCAAGCTCAAAAGTCTTATTAAAATCAGGAAGTTGGAGTAAAGGAGCATGTGTCAACTTATCTTTCAATACCGTGAAGGCTTCTTCCTGTGCGGTACCCCAAAGAAAAGGCACATCTTTCTTTGTAAGCTCATTGAGAGGTGCAGCAATGGTGCTGAAATCTCTCACAAAACGCCTATAGAATCCAGCGAGGCCAAGAAAACTCCTCACTTGTGTGACCGTTTTGGGCTGCGGCCAACTCTCAATAGCTTCAATCTTGGCTTTATCAACTTCAATTCCCTGTGGAGTAACAACATAGCCAAGAAAAGATACTCGGTCGGTGCAAAAGGTGCACTTCCCAAGGTTACCAAACAAACGTGCATCACGTAGAGCAATAAAAACAGCACGTGAATGTTCCAAATGTTCCTCCATAGATTTGCTATAAATCAATATGTCATCAAAGTAAACTACCACAAATCGTCCAATGAAAGCACGTAAAACTTCGTTCATTAGTCTCATGAAGGTACTAGGCGCATTAGTTAACCCAAAAGGCATGACTAACCACTCATATAATCCAAACTTAGTTTTAAAAGCTGTTTTCCATTCATCCCCCAATTTCATACGAATTTGATGGTATCCACTACGCAAATCAACTTTGGAGAATATTGTAGAGCCACTCAATTCATCAAGCATATCATCTAGCCTAGGAATAGGATGACGATAACGAATAGTAATATTATTAATGCCTCTACAATCAACACACATACGCGATGTACCATCCTTTTTCGGCACTAGAATAATAGGAACAGCACAAGGACTAAGGGATTCGCGTATATAACCTTTGTCGAGAAGCTCTTGTACTTGACGCATAATCTCCTTCGTCTCCTCTGGATTGGTACGGTATGGCGCACGGTTTGGCAGTGAAGCACCGGGAATTAAGTCAATCTGATGCTCAATCCCTCGAATAGGCGGTAATCCCGGTGGCACGTCTTGTGGAAAAACGTCAGCGAACTCCTGCAAAATGTTAGTGACAGCAGGAGGCAAAGAGGAAGGCACGTCCTCGAATGAAAATAATGCCTCTTTGCACACAAAAGCATAGCAAACAGATTTGCTGAAATCTAGCTCATCAATATCAGATTTGGTTGCAAATAAACATGCACTTTTCAATTTAATTTCAGAAGCAACACTAGATGGTTTATTATTAGGCTTCATTTGTTGCTCAAATTCTTTTGCCACAATCTGATTTTCACTCTTATTCTTCTCCTGTTGTGCTTTATTAGCTCTATTAATATCATCTTTCAAAATGGAATCAGGAGTCATAGGAAGCAAAGTAATATTTTTATCCTTATGAACAAGAGTATAGTGATTGTTTCTACCATGGTGTACAGAATTTTTATCAAATTGCCATGGTCTACCAAGTAATAAGGAACATGCTTGCATAGGTACCACATCACAATCAACATAATCAGCATATGTAGATGATGAGGACATGACTACCTTGGATATGACCAAAAATATTGCATATATGCATATTTGTCAGGTGATTTCTAGTGCAAACTATTCAATAATCTATTTATGTTATCCAGAACAAAAATACTTCACACACTTTTGTGTTTTGTCTAATTGCAGGTGTATGGGACATTTGTACAATCCACATATGAAGATAAGGAAGAAAGAGATGTTTATTTGCTGTCCAAAAAGTTCTCTCACGTCACTTTTGGCCCAAGAGAAGATAGAGTCCAAGTCTCTCACGTTCTGGATTCAGATTCGGACTGCACAGACATACCTGACTCAAAACGCACACAAGTTTTTCATACGGACTCCGAATTGGGTGATTCTTTTTTTGTTGAAAACTAGATTTCGTGCACTTTCCAACCCAATTGGAATCACCTTCAAATTCGTCCGGAGAGTTGAGTTGTGGACAAAACAATCTGATGCTGCAGCAGAATCCGAGTCAAACTACAAGTCCAAAGGTGTTACATCACCTCCACTTGGGCCCATTGGCCTTGTACGACCTAGATTTAGTTTTAGGCTGCCTTGGGACGTCCTCCCACCTCCTTGGCCGCCACCCCTTGCTCCTATATAAGTAGATCCATCTAGTAGCTTTTCCTTGGGATTTGTTTAGTTAAAAGTTAGCCATTGCAACTTCGTGTACTTCGTTTGTGTCCAACGACCAGACCAAGACCGCTTCCGGATCCCCACCATTATCAATACTTCATATATATTTGCAATATTCAGATTGCTTTATCATATTCTTGCTCGTTCTTCGATTGCTTGCAGGAATAGACCTTCGTGGTCAGGCTGACCGTGCTTCCAGCATCGTGAGTAACCTCAGGAGATTGGTTTAGCGATTGCTAAGGCGCAACGTCGTGCACGTTTGTAGTCGGATCGTCAAAGTCGTCTCCACCAAATCGATAGTTATCATCTCATCGAAAGATCGGGACCCTCGCCTCTATCAAGCGGCGGCGTGACAACTTAGTGTTCTAGGCTCGCGTCTCTAGCACAGTCTAGCCTAGGACCAGCACAGTACCGTCGTTGAGCGTTTATTCAACTTTGCATCTCTGAATTGATTATTGCTGACCCTTTTTGCTACCATATTATAAGCCTTCCCAGCTCCACATACATCTACGTCGTGCGTTTGACTCTCCCTGGTAATCGCTCTATCCAAGCTTTGAGAGTTTTTGACTACAACGGTTGCCGATCACCGCCTGCTGCTGGGTAAGAACTGGTAAGAATTTGAGATTTGCTTGACGGATTTGTGACACCCACCACCACCACTTGTTCGTAGTCTGTAGGATCATATTCTTGTGTGTTTCTATTGCTGCTAACCATGCCAGGATCACAAGCCGACGAGATTGACTGGGAGAATTTATCGAACAAGGAGCTTCATGATAAGTTTCAGCAAATGATGACTGAACAGGTGCAAGATGTGCTGAACAATTTTGAAGAGGCCATGGAGAAGATCACTGGCTTTGAGAAGACGTTCGAAACAAAGCTCGATAACAAGTTTAATGAATTGCTCGCGCGTCTTCCACCACCACCGCCCGCTGCAGCTAATGCACCTCTCCAACAACAACAACAACAACGACTACCTCCACGTCACGAAGCAGACCTCCGCCGAGCAAGCCGTGTTCCTCTTGCGTTTGGCCAAGCTGTTGGTGCTGCTGTTGATACTTCTGTGGCTCCTGCTGCTGATGCGGAGGAGGATGATTATGTGGGAGACTATGAGGATGAGGTTGATCAAAATCAACACTACGTGCAGCCACCTGTACCACCACCAGCAGGTCGACCTCAGGTATATATTCGTAATGGTAGGCCTGCACCACCACCTCAGGTACGAGATGATGTCCATATTCCTAAACTGAAATTGAATATTCCACCATTTGAGGGTAGATATGTTCCTGATATATATCTTACTTGGGAGTTAGAAACTGAACAACGATTTACATGTTTACAATATCCTGAGGAGAGACGAGTTGCTGCTGCCGTTTGTGCTTTCACTAGTTTTGCATGTGTATGGTGGTCTGAACATTGTAGATTATATCCTATTCCAACTACTTGGGCTGCTTTGAAAACTGCTATGCGTACGCGTTGGGTTCCACCATATTATCAACGTGAATTGCTTCAAAAATTGCAGCGTTTAAGACAAGGGAAAAATTCTGTAGAAGAATATTATCAGGAATTACAAACTGGCATGATTAGGTGTGGTATTGTTGAGGAGAATGAAGCTATGCTTGCACGTTTTCTGGGTGGATTAAATAGAGAGATTCAGACCATTCTAGACTATAAGGAGTATACTAATATCACTCGTTTATTCCATCTTGCTTGTAAAGCTGAACGTGAAGTGCAGGATCGACAAGCATTGGGGCGAACTAACTTTTCTGCAGGCCGACCTTCATCATGGACACCACGTGCATCTTCTACTTCAACTGCACCAGCACCTCCATCCGGTGCCACCTCCAGCCGTGATACAAGAAAACAGGCACAACCACCATTATCTGCCAAGAGCGCACCTGCGGGGCCTGCACAGCGTTCTTCTTCTTCCATGGCATCAACAGGGCACACAAGTGATATTATTTGTCGTCGTTGTAAGGGAGGAGGTCATTATGCGAGAGAATGCAAATCTCCGCGTGTGATGATTGCTACCGCGGATGGTGGATATGAGTCCGCTAGTGACTATGATGAGGAGACTTTGGCTCTTATTATACGTGAAGAACATGGTGGAGATGATTCTGATCATGAGACGCAATACATGGCTCCTGAAGACGCTGACAGGTATGAATGTTTAGTTGCTCAATGTGTTTTGAGTGTGCAGGTCACACAAGCTGAGCAAAATCAGAGGCACAATTTGTTCCATACCAAGGGAGTTGTGAAGGAACGTTCTGTGCGCGTCATCATAGACGGAGGGAGCTGCAACAACTTGGCTAGCATGGAGATGGTGGAGAAGCTTGCTCTCACCACAAGACCACATCCACATCCTTACTACATCCAATGGTTCAACAACAGCGGCAAGGTTAAGGTAACACGTACTGTTCGTGTGCATTTTAGTATCTCTACATATGCTGATTATGTTGATTGTGATGTGGTACCTATGCAAGCATGTTCCTTATTACTTGGTAGACCATGGCAATTTGATAAAAATTCTGTACACCATGGTAGAAACAATCACTATACTCTTGTTCATAAGGATAAAAATATTACTTTGCTTCCTATGACTCCTGATTCCATTCTGAAAGATGATATTAATAGAGCTAATAAAGCACAACAGGAGAAGAATAAGAGTGAAAATCAGATTGTGGCAAAAGAATTTGAGCAACAAATGAAGCCTAATAATAAACCATCTAGTGTTGCTTCTGAAATTAAATTGAAAAGTGCATGTTTATTTGCCACCAGATCTGATATTGATGAGCTAGATTTCAGCAAATCTGTTTGCTATGCTTTTGTGTGCAAAGAGGCATTATTTTCATTCGAGGACGTGCCTCCCTCTTTGCCTCCTGCTGTCACTAACATTTTGCAGGAGTTCGCTGACGTTTTTCCACAAGACGTGCCACCGGGATTACCGCCTATTCGAGGGATTGAGCATCAGATCGACTTAATTCCCGGTGCTTCACTGCCAAACCGTGCACCATACCGTACCAATCCAGAGGAGACGAAGGAGATTATGCGTCAAGTACAAGAGCTTCTCGACAAAGGTTATATACGCGAATCCCTTAGTCCTTGTGCTGTTCCTATTATTCTAGTGCCGAAAAAGGATGGTACATCACGTATGTGTGTTGATTGTAGAGGCATTAATAATATTACTATTCGTTATCGTCATCCTATTCCTAGGCTAGATGATATGCTTGATGAATTGAGTGGCTCTACAATATTCTCCAAAGTTGATTTGCGTAGTGGCTACCATCAAATTCGTATGAAATTGGGAGATGAATGGAAAACAGCATTTAAAACTAAGTTTGGATTATATGAGTGGTTAGTCATGCCTTTTGGGTTAACTAATGCACCTTGTACTTTCATGAGATTAATGAACGAAGTTTTACGTGCTTTCATTGGACGATTTGTGGTAGTTTACTTTGATGACATATTGATTTATAGCAGATCTTTGGAGGAACATTTGGAACATTTACGTGCTGTTTTTATTGCTCTACGTGATGCACGTTTGTTTGGTAACCTTGGGAAGTGCACCTTTTGCACCGACCGAGTATCTTTTCTTGGCTATGTTGTTACTCCACAGGGAATTGAAGTTGATAAAGCCAAGATTGAAGCTATTGAGAGTTGGCCGCAGCCCAAAACGGTCACACAAGTGAGGAGTTTTCTTGGCCTCGCTGGATTCTATAGGCGTTTTGTGAGAGATTTCAGCACCATTGCTGCACCTCTCAATGAGCTTACAAAGAAAGATGTGCCTTTTCTTTGGGGTACCGCACAGGAAGAAGCCTTCACGGTATTGAAAGATACGTTGACACATGCTCCTTTACTCCAACTTCCTGATTTTAATAAGACTTTTGAGCTTGAATGTGATGCTAGTGGAATTGGATTAGGAGGTGTGTTATTACAAGATGGCAAACCTGTTGCATACTTTTCTGAAAAATTGAGTGGGCCTAGTCTGAATTATTCTACTTATGATAAAGAATTATATGCTCTTGTTCGGACTTTAGAAACATGGCAACATTATTTATGGCCCAAAGAATTTGTTATACATTCTGATCATGAATCTTTGAAACATATTAAAAGTCAAGCTAAACTGAATCGTAGACATGCTAAATGGGTTGAATTCATTGAGACTTTCCCTTATGTGATTAAACACAAGAAGGGAAAAGAAAATGTTATTGCTGATGCATTGTCTCGTCGCTATACTATGCTTTCACAACTTGACTTCAAAATATTTGGTTTGGAGACCATCAAAGATCAATATGTGCATGATGCTGATTTTAAAGATGTAATGCAGAATTGTAAAGAGGGAAGAATGTGGAACAAGTTTGTCGTTAACGATGGATTTGTGTTTCTGATGAGGACATCAATACAATTGTTACACCCACAGCCCCTGCTGCTATACATACTGGACCAATTACTAGAGCTCGTGCACGCCAACTAAATTACCAGGTACTTTCGTTTCTTGGTAATGATTCTAATGTTCATGAGAATATGATGCTGCCTAAATTGGATACATTTGTTTTGCTTACAAATGAAGGGCCTAGCTTGGAGAAGGATGAACATTGGAGCAAGAACAAGCATGGAGATGATGGCATGCGCAAGGGGAACAATAACGGAGTTACAAGTGATGATTTCAGGACTTTGAAGCCACCATAATGGGTGCATGAAGCCTTGGACGAAATATACAAGATGCCACTTCATAAATTTCGTCCCGAGGCTATTTTAGGTGCTGCGTCACCTTATTATTGGGCCAGGCCCATGTAATTTCGAAATACATAAGTATAGGCTATTTTTAGAGTCCGTATGTGTGGGGAAACAAGAGATAGGCTTGATTTCGGACCCCTCCACCAAGGGCCACGAAATTCCCCCCCCCCTCTTCCTCCATATATACAGCCCTTAGGGCATCGTTTAGACTTTGGGTTTTGTTTAGATTAAAAGTTCGCCATAGCTGCAACTTCGCGTACTTCGTTTGTGTTCAACGACCAGACAAAGGCGTCACAGAACCCCACCTTGATCAATAAAGCTTTCATCTTATATTCGCAATATCCAGATTGCAATCTTAGTTTCTTGCTTGTTCTTCGTTTGCTCGCAGGAAACAGACCCTCGTGGTCAGGTTGATCGTGCTCCGGCGTGGTCAATAACCTCTCGGAGTTGGTTTAGCGATTGCTAAGGCGCGACGTCCTCGCACGTTCGTAGTCGGATCGTCAAAGTCGACTTCCACCAAAGCGAAATCCACCATCTCATCGAAAGACGGGACACCTCCGCCTCTATCATAACGATGCAGCGGCGGCGTGACTAATGTGAAAAGAACTCGAAACTCTAAACGAACTAGACACTAAGACCAGCAAGTCGACACGACGATGCAACCGATAATTCAATAATGCATACAATGAAAAGAAAATTGCAAAGGCTCAGACTGGCTTGGAGAAAGGATGAATAGATCTAACTTTTTTTTTGTGGCTTTTTCTTGGACAATAGGTAAGAAAATAAATCTAATCTAGGAAAACTGGAAATTCTCACCGAGCAACCTGAAAACTGATACCACTTGATAGAGGCGGGGGTGTCCCGATCTTTCGATGAGATGATAACTATCGATTTGGTGAAGATGACTTTGACGATCCGACTACAAACGTGCATGACGTTGCGCCTTAGCAATCGCTAAACCAACTCCGAAAGGTTATTGACCACGCTGGAGCACAATCAACCTGACCACGAAGGTCTATTCCTGCAAGCAATCGAAGAACAAGCAAGAATATGATAAAAGCAATCTGAATATTGCGAGTATATATGAAGTATTGATAAAGGTGGGGATCCGTAAGCGGTCTTGGTCTGGTCGTTGGACACAAACGAAGTACACGAAATTGCAATGGCTAACTTTTAACTAAACAAATCCCAAGGAAAAGCTACTAGATGGATCTACTTATATAGGAGCAAGGGGTGGCGGCCAAGGAGGTGGGAGGACGTCCCAAGGCAGCCTAAAACTAAATCTAGGTCGTACAAGGCCAATGGGCCCAAGTGGAGGTGATGTAACACCTTTGGACTTGTAGTTTGACTCAGATTGTGCTGCAGCATCAGATTGTTTCGTACACAACTCAACGCTCCGGACGAATTTGAAGGTGATTCCAATTGGGTTGGAAAGTGCACGAAATCTAGTTTCCAACAAAAAAAGAATCACCCAATTCGGAGTCCGTATGAAAAACTTGTGTGTGTTTTGAGTCAGGTATGTCTGTGTAGTCCGAATCTGAATCCAGAACGTGAGAGACTTGGACTCTATCTTCTCTTGGGCCAAAAGTGACGTGAGAGAACTTTTTGGACAGCAAATAAACATCTCTTTTTTCCTTATCTTCATATGTGGATTGTACAAATGTCCCATACACCTGCAATTAGACAAAACACAAAAGTGTGTGAAGTATTTTTGTTCTGGATAACATAAATAGATTATTGAATAGTTTGCACTAGAAATCACCTGACAAATATGCATATATGCAATATTTTTGGTCATATCCAAGGTAGTCATGTCCTCATCAAGATGTGTGCTTTCTGTCTCAACTCGAGAGATGTTTCCAACGTCTCACTCCCTGAGTTGATCGTGAGTTGTCCGATCTTCGAGAAGATCGCCTACAGAGTTTCTTTCTGTTTAATCATGTTGGATGAAGTTCCCGAAAGCAAAGACGTAAAGATCAATATGATGCAATGAATAAATGCTATTATGAAGTGCAATCTGGATCCTGAAGATTGTGTTAGCTTTGTGTCCCCTCTTCTTACCTCACGTCTTGAATCTCGGGACAAGATTCTTGTTTAGTGGGGGTGAGTTGTCACGACCCTAGAATTGCTTGTAATTAGTGCATTAAGGCATTCATGTATCATGTTCAACGTTCAAGTAATTTGGAAATGGGGATGTTCAAACCCTAGCACCAAATGAAATCCAACTAGGATCAAATTTATTTTTCAATGAACCCAAATGCCTTTAGAAAAGTTAATCATTTTTCAATTGGTCTAAAACCTCTCGCAAAACTGTTGCACATTTTTCTAGGTCACTCTGTATATTTGAATTAATTCATAAAGTATTTGGATTTGGGCATTTAATTCCTAGAAATATCTTAAATGGTTAAATAATTCTGAAAACAGTTGATGGTTGTTGGGAAATATTTCAAAAGTGCCCACAATTTATTCCAGGATTTATAAAAATGGTTTGGTAAAAGAAAATGGTTTAGTACTTTTACTAAATTAAAATAGAGGAAAGAAAATAGAAAACACAAACAAAATAATGAAAAATAGAAAGGAAAGGGGCTTACCTGACTTACCTGTCCTGCTACTATAGCGGCCAAGCCCAGCTAGAAATTGATGCGCAAATCGTCGTCCTCCTCCCGCCAGTAGGATGCCGGGTGCGTGCCCGACATGCATGCTCTCTCTTCATGCCACCTCCTGCCTGTCTGCCTTACCCAACGCCACAGATAGACACAACATTGCTGTCCAGATCAAGCCGACCCCTCCATTCCCCCCATTTGCCCTCTCTCGCCCACTTCTCACCACAGCCAAAGCGCCAGCGAGCTCGCCGCCGTCGTAGTCGTAGCCACAGTTGTCCACGCGCTCCCTATCCATGTCTGGGGGAACCGCCTCGACGTCGTAGTTCTCTTCGCCGGGCCATGCATTGTCGGAATCCTTGAAGCATCGCCATCGAGCTCATCTCCGCCGCCCCTTCTGAAGATCCCCGGCGACTTCATGACCTCTACCGGCCTTCCCCCAGGCCATCGAGCCTTTCAGTCGATGTACTGTGAGCCCCCGATCTTTCCCCCTAATGACACATCCTTTTGTACACCGTAGCCGTCATGCTCAATGAGGTCGAGAGCTCACCGCCGCTGGCCATGTCGTCGTCATTGTTCTAGCCACTGAGCCTCGCGTCCGAGCATCTCATCAAGCTCAGCTCGCTCCCAGGAATCCTCCTGGCCCCTCAGTTGGCTCCCTAGCGCACTACAGCCTCGCGCTCGTGCACCACCGTGGCACAGCCGCCTAGCTCAGTGATGTAATCACCATAGAGCACCGCAGCTCCCCCTGATTGCTCCATCAGATGCGCACGAGCGTCAGCTTGCTGTAGAGACCAACCGTGGCTCAAACCACAGCCTGTAGGCAAAACCCGAGCCACTCTAGTGTGCCCCTGCCGCGGAATAAGGTCGCCACGTTAAGCTCCGGTGATGCTGACGTGGCACGTCATTAGCCAATAAATACCCTGCTAATTACACCACCCAGGGACACCGACAGTGGGTCTCGCAAGTTTAATTAACTCAGCTAACTAAATAGCTAGGTTAAAAAAAACTCTGCTAGTCACTTTGTAGCTAACATGTGGGTCCCGGCCGTCAGATTTGACATTGGCGACCCAGCTGATTGATGGCATCATACTGGCGCTATGCTGATGTAGTAAATCCTTTTCTAGATTTATTTTAAATCAAAACAGAAAGGAAATTCCAGAAAATTCTTTAAACTTCTAAAAATCATAGAATATAATCTAAAGCTCAGATGGAAATAATTTATATATGAAAAATTATCAAAAATTATGAAGAATCTATTTATGGCATTTTCATGCATGTGTGAACAACTTTAAGCTGCTGTATGCAACAGTTTGAATAAATTGGATTTGAAATGTCTTATATGGAGTCTGAATTTGAACCTTGGGTTCTATTGGGGATATAACTATTGGGTATTTCCCGCCCAGGAGGGGCCGGGTCATACCACTGGCGGTTCATAACAAGAAGGCCCATGAAGATGTTGAAGATGGCGGTTCACGAAGCAAGCTACTGAAGGCCCAAGACCCAAAGGCGACTTGAGGCCCACAGGCGTGAACCGCCATATGCTTAACTTGTATGTTCAGGAAAGTGTAGATTCTATCACCGAGCTGGACACATTGTGTATGAGCCGGCCGGGACTCTGTAGGCTGCTGGGCATCAGCCTATGTATATAAAGGGGTGACCCGGCGGTGGTTTAGGGCAAGAAAGAAGAGATCGAGAACTAGGTCAAGCGTATTCGCTCCCTGGTTATCGAAGCCCAAGCAATACAACCCTAAACTGGAGTAGGCCTTTACCTCCACCGCGAGGGGCTGAACCAGTATAAACTCTCTGTGTCCCTTGTCCTGTTTAACCCCTTCAAGCTAACTACGTTGCGATGGCTCCACATCTAAGTCCTCATGCTAGGGCATCTAACGTGACAATTCAATGATAGTTGGCGCCCATCGTGGGGCCACCGCACTGTTGTTTCGAGTTCTTGAAGGGCAGCTTCGCTGGGCTCAAGGGATACGCTGTGGGCCGGATGACTAAGAGTCGTTACGGCAAGCTCTACATCGATGACGAGGGCTGGGGCCCCGAGGCTGTCTCAATCGAGTACGGGTACCGGGTCCCCTTTGGCAGAATCCATGTCTTCCTTGGTAAGATTGGTGAGTCGGAAGCTAAGCCGGACATCTGCACCTACATCGTCGAAACGGCTCGGCGCGCGCAACCCGCCAAAGTTCAAGCCCCCGCGAAGCATGTCTTTGTTGGTTTCGTTCATGGAGCAGAGCTGGAAGGAGGATCTGAATCTGGTGGTGAGACGGTTGTCTACTCAGGCGACAAGTCCTCCGTCTCACCACCAAATGGTGAGACCAAGTCCATCTATCAGGTTCAGGATGGTGGGTTTGTGGGCTGTTCCGATGGTGACAGTATTCCGGACCCCTACGAGCCGCCACACCAGGTTGCGATCTTCATGGCCGGTACGCCGCCAGGGCAGGATTCTTTGACTACAGCAGCAATGATCTCCGAGTCAGCAACGGCGACGGCTGCCAGGGCAGGAGGCCCTGTGCGCCCGCCGGCTCAAGTTTTGTCCGAACTGATGGATGCCTTGGCAACGTTGTTGACGACAGAGGTTTACCCGGTGAATAGCGCTCAGCATAACGCGGATGTTGCAAAATTATGAGATGAGATAACCCAAGACAAGGAGGAACTAAACGCGGAGAACACCTGGATGGCAACGGAGCAAGCCACCTTGCAGAGGGAGGCAGAACGGCTTCAGGGAGAGAGCTTCCGCTTAAGCCTGGACCGGGACGCATCAAACACTGTCCTTAAAAGAAGGCATGTGATGAGGACATGACTACCTTGGATACGACCAAAAATATTGCATACATGCATATTTGTCAGGTGATTTCTAATGCAAACTATTCAATAATCTATTTATGTTATCCAGAACCAAAATACTTCACACACTTTTGTGTTTTGTCTAATTGCAGGTGTATGGGACATTTGTACAATCCACATATGAAGACAAGGGAGAAGTTTAGGTTGTTTTCACAAAGTCCTCTCACGTCACTTTTGGGCCAAGAGAAGATAGAGTCCAAGTCTCTCACGTTCTGGATTCAGATTCGGACTGCACAGACATACCTGACTCAAAACGCCAACAACTTTTTCATACGGACCCCGAATTGGGTGATTCTTTTTTTGTTGGAAACTAGATTTCGTGCTCTTTCCAACCCAATTGGATTCACCTTCAAATTCGTCCGGAGCGTTGAGTTACGGATGAAATAATCTGACGTTGCAGCAAAATCCGAGTCAAACTACAAGCCCAAAGGTGTTGCATCACCTCCACTTGGGCCCATGAGCCTTGTACGACTTAGGGTTAGTTTTAGGCTGCCTTGGGACGTCCTCCCACCTCCTTGGCCGCCACCCCTTGCTCCTATATAAGTAGATCCATCTAGTAGCTTTTTCCTTGGGATTTGTTTAGTTAAAAGTTAGCCATTGCAACTTCGTGTACTTCGTTTGTGTCCAACGACCAGACCAAGACCGCTTCTGGATCCCCACCATTATCAATACTTCATATATATTTGCAATATTCAGATTGCTTTATCATATTCTTGCTCGTTCTTCGATTGCTTGCAGGAATAGACCTTCGTGGTCAGGCTGACCGTGCTTCCAGCATCGTCAGTAACCTCAGGAGATTGGTTTAGCGGTTGCTAAGGCGCAACATCGTGCACGTTTGTAGTCGGATCGTCAAAGTCGTCTCGACCAAATCGATAGTTATCATCTCATCGAAAGATCGGGACCCTCGCCTCTATCAAGTGGTATCTGTTTTCAGGTTGCTCGGTGAGAATTTCCAGTTTTCCTAGATTAGATTTATTTTCTTACCTATTGTCCAAAAAAAAGCCACAAAAAAGAGTTAGATCTATTCATCCTTGGTCCAAGCCAGTCTGAGCCTTTGCAATTTTCTTTTCATTGCTTGCATAGTTGAATTATCGGTTGCATCGTCGTGTCGAGTTGCTGGTCTTAGTGTCTAGTTCATTTAGAGTTTCGAGTAATGTTCAGATTAGTCACGCCACCGCTGCATCATTATCTCTTCCGCTGTCCACCACCCATCCATCAATTTCCACCATGTGCTACCCACCATTCATTGTCATAATAATAGTTGAGATCGTTCACATCTTCACTTGATCCAATCTGCATCTTATCTAGTTTGTTTTGGAAAGAGGGAGAAAAAAAAGAGAAAAAAAACGAGAGAAAAAAAGGAGAAAAAAAAGTCAGAGAAAAAAAAAGGAGAGAAAGAAAAAAAAGTGTGAGGAAAAAAAAGAGAGAAGAAAAAAAAACAAAAAATCGGCACAAACTTTTTCAGAGGAAAGTTGGAGACAAAGTTGTTGATATATCCTGCTTGGCTGTTGTTTCACCTCATTATCTTTACTGCCGTTGTGATCTTCACTTATATCTTGCTGTCCAGAGCTACTTAGTATCCTTCATTGATGCTAGTTGTGCTACGACGTGACCTCATTAGTGTTCTAGGCTCGCGTCTCTAGTTCGGTCTAGCCTAGGACCAGCACAGTACCGTCGTTGAGCGTTTATTCAACATCGCATCTCTGAATTGATTATTGCTAATCTTTTGCTACCATATATAGCCAACCCAGCTCCACAAATTTCTACACCGTGTATACGTACGTTCCCCAGGCAATCGCTTTACACAATCTTCAGAGTTATTTGACACCGCTGGTTGCCTGTCACCACCTGCTGCTTGGTAAGAACTTGTAAGATATTGATATTTACTTTACTGTGAGCGCTTTACCACCACACCCTAGTAGTTCATAGGAACATTATTCTTGAATTTTGTTTCTTGTTTCTACTAATCATGACAGGTTCCGAAGATAGAAGTTCTTGGACGACGGACACATCTTCACCATCACGAGAGTTGGGACAACACACACAAGCACATAGTCAGGTTATCTTTTTACCGTCATTTGAGGGTAGATTTAATCCTACTACTTATCTAGATTGGGAGCTTGAAGTAGAACAAGTTTTTAGTCACCATGATTTTTCTGAACTTGAGCGAGTGCGAGCAGCCACTAGAGCATTTACTGATTTTGCTTCTGTTTGGTGGAGTGTACATTGTAAGAAAAACATTGATAACCAACCCACAACTTGGAAAGTTTTGAAAGCTGTAATGAGACAACAATTTTTCCCTCCTTATTATCGTCGTGAATTGCTTCGCAAATTTGAACAATTTAAACAAGGCAACAACACTGTTCATGCTTACTACCAAGAGTTCAAATCTTATATGCATCATTGTGACATAGAAGAATCTGAGAATGATACAATGAATAGATTTTTTGGTGGTTTGAACCATGATATTCAGGCAAGATTTTAGTATATTCCTTGTTGCATTACTGGTATGTATGTCCGTGCTTGTACCTTTGAGAGACAGATACAGGAGGATGCATTGGGTGACTACAACAACTACTATTCCAGTTCATGCTCACCACCGCCGGTTGGTTACTCCACTATTGCACCTACTAGAGCAGCCCCACCTCGGATTGTAAGCGCAATATCATCTCAAGAGTATGGTACATTGTCAACGTCCGTACCTACATCAGCTACATCTCTGCGAGGTAACAGTAAAGGTATTGATGATATAACTTCACATGAGAATGAAGCATGCCTAGTTAACTTGAATGCATCATGTGTTGAGTTACCTGTTGATTTGAGCACACCACCTATTTTAGAGACTCTTGTTACTGTCATGAATGCGTCATGTGATCAAACAACTGAAATATCAACAATTTTGAGTGCACCCATTGAATTAACTGTTGATGCAAAAGAACCAATGTTTAATCATTTTGATATGACCTCTAATCTTGATGATGATTCTGTGCCCAATGACTTATTGCATGTTTGCTTATTTAAGCATGTTGTAGCATGTAAATTTGATGCAAGTAAGGTTTATTCATCGAAGTTAGGATGGTTTAATGATGAACATTGCCAATCTTTTGAAGAGAATAAGAGCTTCACTTATATGTGCAAACTGAGTTCCAATATTTTCATGCCTTCTACTTCTTGTGATAATTTTTTGGCTTTAGATTTTATGAACAATGAAAGTTACTCATGTATACATGTGACATATGTGCAAAAATTAAGGGAAGTTAAAATGGATGACATATACATATACAACATGTACACCTTGTCTCTTTTGTTAGCCACATTTCAGATTAAGCAATGCCGAGGACGGCTTTGTTTTCAAAAAGGGGAGGATGATGAGGACATGACTACCTTGGATACGACCAAAAATATTGCATACATGCATATTTGTCAGGTGGTTTCTAATGCAAACTATTCAATAATCTATTTATGTTATCCAGAACAAAAATACTTCACACACTTTTGTGTTTTGTCTAATTGCAGGTGTATGGGACATTTGTACAATCCACATATGAAGACAAGGGAAAATGAGAAGTTTAGGTTGTTTTCAAAAAGTCCTCTCACGTCACTTTTGGGCCAAGAGAAGATAGAGTCCAAGTCTCTCACGTTCTGGATTCAGATTCGGACTGCACAGACATACCTGACTCAAAACGCCAACAACTTTTTCATACCGACTCCGAATTGGGTGATTCTTTTTTTGTTGGAAACTAGATTTCGTGCTCTTTCCAACCCAATTGGATTCACCTTCAAATTCGTTCGGAGCGTTGAGTTACGGACGAAACAATCTGATGTTGCAGCAAAATCAGAGTCAAACTACAAGCCCAAAGGTGTTGCATCACCTCCACTTGGGCCCATGAGCCTTGTACGACTTAGGGTTAGTTTTAGGCTGCTTTGGGACGTCCTCCCACCTCCTTGGCCGCCACCCCTTGCTCCTATATAAGTAGATCCATCTAGTAGCTTTTTCCTTGGGATTTATTTAGTTAAAAGTTAGCCATTGCAACTTCGTGTACTTCGTTTGTGTCCAACGACCAGACCAAGACCGCTTCCGGATCCCCACCATTATCAATACTTCATATATATTTGCAATATTCAGATTGCTTTATCATATTCTTGCTCGTTCTTCGATTGCTTGCAGGAATAGACCTTCGTGGTCAGGCTGACCGTGCTTCCAGCATCGTCAGTAACCTCAGGAGATTGGTTTAGCGGTTGCTAAGGCGCAACATCGTGCACGTTTGTAGTCGGATCGTCAAAGTCGTCTCCAGCAAATCGATAGTTATCATCTCATCGAAAGATCGGGACCCTCGCCTCTATCAGCATGTGAGAAGGCTGCCCCCGACTTATGATGCAAGGAACCTTTTCAACACGCCTGGGGCAGGAACCAGTAACCCGCCTGGTGTGGATCGGGCCGTTGAGGCACCGACGGATGGAGAACCGGTTCAACCACGTGCTACAGACCCCCCCCCCCACATGTGAACTTGACCCCTCCTCAGAATGTGCCTATGCCCCCGGGGCATTTTTCTAACCCTTTGGATAACATGATAGCTGCGGTTGCTCGGATGGCGGCTCTCCCAGCTCAGATGAGTTGCCAGCGGCAATGGAAATACGGAGAGCCGGAGAACTTCTTGAGACGGTCGTGGCCCAACAGGCGGCTTATTCATATAGTCGAGATCGTATCCACTCAACACCATGTCCAAGCCGGAGTTATAGTAGGCATATTGACAAACCGGCCGTGTCCAGCAGTGAACGACACTTCAATCAGCCTTGTAGGCCTGACCCGCTGCATGCTGGTAATGATGCTTAGGCTTTGGTGGACCAGGGCAGGGCACGACATGAGGCGGAGCCGGCGGCTCAACTGGTGGCTCAACAACAATATCAAGTTTATCCGTTAGCATCTATGGAGGTAGGAGTGACCTCTAGAACCTTGGGTGTGCCATGTTTAGTGCTGACTCTACTCAATGAGCATTTGCCTAAGGATTTCAAGGGCCCCCATAAGGTGCCTAACTATATGGTGGATCAGCCCCCACAGGCTTGGATTGAGAGTTATGAGATGGCTATGGAGATGCTGGATATTAGTGATGCTGCATGTGCTAAGTATTTCACCATGATGTTGGACGGGCCGACTCGTACTTGGTTGAAAAGCCTACCCGCTAACTCCATTGGATCATGGGCAGAGTTGAAAAGGCATCTTATTCAAAAATTTAAAGACACATGCAAGCAGCCTATGTCAATTCTAGATTCGGATTCTTGTGTCCAACGTGAAGGCAAGTCAACAACTAGTTGGGTGCGCCGGATTTCAGCTGTTATACACTCATCGGATAGTATCAACGCTGGTTCAACAATCCTGATGTTAGAGAAAAATTGTCGCTTCCTTCCCCTTAAGCAAAAATTGGGGCAGCTTAAGCGTAATTGCAATGATATGGGGGAGCTCATGGCGGCTCTCATCAAGTATGCCGACTCTGTTAGCACTAAAGATACTGAGTCTGATGATGAGAAGAGTGGTAAGGGGAAGAAGGGTGGCAATGCAAAGGGACAACATAACATGGCGGGTCAAGGTGGTAATGGTAAACGTAAGGCCGACAGCGGTTTAAATTTTGTGGCTAACACCAGCACGCTGAATAATAACCAACGTCGTAAGGGGAAAACTCAAGTGCCCCAGTTTGGAGGGCCAAAGTTCAACCTTGAAGTTATGATGAATTAGCCCTGTCCGAAGCATGAGACCCAGGATAAGCTGGCCAGTCATCTGTGGAAAGATTGTTTCATTATGAGGGAGTACAGAAATTCTAACTTTTTTCAGAACTTTCATGGCCCACACGGCGGTTCAAGTTCCGGTTCTCATGGATCTGGCTTTGGAGGGGGCGGCTCAAGCTCTGGTTTTCAAGGCCAAGGTAATCACGGTGGCTTTAACTAGTAAACTGGTCAAGGGAATCAACAACAATAGTCTGGTTATCCGAGTAATCCAAAGCAGCTGAATGATGGTCAGTATCATGTGTTCACCACGAGCCTGTGCAAGCGAGATTCGAAAATCCTTGATAGAGGCGAGGGTCCCGATCTTTCGATGAGATGATGGATATCGCTTTGGTGGAAGTCGACTTTGACGATCCGACTACGAACGTGCGAGGACGTCGCGCCTTAGCAATCGCTAAACCAACTCCGAGAGGTTATTGACCACGCCGGAGCACGATCAACCTGACCACGAGGGTCTGTTTCCTGCGAGCAAACGAAGAACAAGCAAGAAACTGAGATTGCAATCTGGATATTGCGAATATAAGATGAAAGCTTTATTGATCAAGGTGGGGTTCTGTGACGCCTTTGTCTGGTCGTTGAACACAAACGAAGTACGCGAAGTTGCAGCTATGGCGAACTTTTAATCTAAACAAAACCCAAAGTCTAAACGATGCCCTAAGGGCTGTATATATGGAGGAAGAGGGGGGAATTTCGTGGCCCTTGGTGGAGGGGTCCGAAATCAACCCTTATCTCTTGTTTCCCCACACATACGGACTCTAAAAATAGCCTATACTTATGTATTTCGAAATTACATGGGCCTGGCCCAATAATAAGGTGACGCAGCACCTAAAATAGCCTCGGGACGAAATTTATGAAGTGGCATCTTGTATATTTCGTCCAAGGCTTCATGCACCCATTATGGTGGCTTCAAAGTCCTGAAATCATCACTTGTAACTCCATTCTTGTTCTTGCTCCAATGTTCATCCTTCTCCAAGCTAGGCCCTTCATTTGTAAGCAAAACAAATGTATCCAATTTAGGCAGCATCATATTCTCATGAACATTAGAATCATTACCAAGAAACGAAAGTACCTGGTAATTTAGTTGGCGTGCACGAGCTCTAGTAATTGGTCCAGTATGTATAGCAGCAGGGGCTGTGGGTGTAACAATTGTATTGATGTCCTCATCACCTTGGGAGGATATATCTATGGACTTTGTTTTAGGTTTACCTCGAACAAAGAAGGGGAGGGATAGCATATTTGTTGTCGTGGATAGATTCTCTAAAATGGCACACTTTATACCATGTCATAAAAGCGATGATGCTGTTAATGTTGCTGATTTGTTCTTTCGTGAAATTATTCGCTTGCATGGTGTGCCAAATACTATTGTTTCAGATCGTGATACTAAATTTCTTAGCCACTTTTGGAGATGTTTATGGGCTAAGTTGGGGACTAAACTGCTTTTTAGTACTACTTGTCACCCCCAAACTGATGGACAAACTGAAGTAGTCAATAGAACGTTGTCTACTATGCTTAGGGCTGTTTTGAAGAATAATAAGAAAATTTGGGAGGAATGCTTGCCTCATATTGAATTTGCTTATAATCGTTCATTGCATTCTACTACTAAGATGTGCCCTTTTGAAGTTGTGTATGGTTTCCTACCTCGTGCACCTATTGATTTGTTGCCTCTTCCATCTTCGGAGAAGGTTAATTTTGATGCTAAACAACGTGCTGAATTGATTTTAAAAATGCATGAGTTAACTAAGGAAAACATTGAGCGCATGAATGCTAAATATAAACTTGCTGGAGATAAGGGTAGAAAACATGTTGTGTTTGCACCTGGAGATCTTGTTTGGTTACATTTGCGTAAGGATAGATTTCCTGATTTGCGCAAATCAAAGTTAATGCCACGTGCTGACGGTCCCTTTAAGGTGTTAGAGAAAATAAATGATAATGCATATAAACTTGAGCTGCCTGCAGATTTTGGGGTTAGTCCCACTTTTAACATTGCAGATTTGAAGCCTTATTTGGGTGAGGAAGATGAACTTTCGTCGAGGACGACTTCATTTCAAGAAGGGGAGGATGATGAGGACATCAATACAATTGTTACACCCGCAGCCCCTGCTGCTATACATACTGGACCAATTACTAGAGCTCGTGCACGCCAACTAAATTACCAGGTACTTTCGTTTCTTGGTAATGATTCTAATGTTCATGAGAATATGATGCTGCCTAAATTGGATACATTTGTTTTGCTTACAAATGAAGGGCCTAGCTTGGAGAAGGATGAACATTGGAGCAAGAACAAGCATGGAGATGATGGCATGCGCAAGGGAAACAATAACGGAGTTACAAGTGATGATTTCAGGACTTTGAAGCCACCATAATGGGTGCATGAAGCCTTGGACGAAATATACAAGATGCCACTTCATAAATTTCGTCCCGAGGCTATTTTAGGTGCTGCGTCACCTTATTATTGGGCCAGGCCCATGTAATTTCGAAATACATAAGTATAGGCTATTTTTAGAGTCCGTATGTGTGGGGAAACAAGAGATAGGGTTGATTTTGGACCCCTCCACCAAGGGCCACGAAATTCCCCCCTCTTCCTCCATATATACAGCCCTTAGGGCATCGTTTAGACTTTGGGTTTTGTTTAGATTAAAAGTTTGCCATAGCTGCAACTTCGCGTACTTCGTTTGTGTTCAACGACCAGACAAAGGCGTCACAGAACCCCACCTTGATCAATAAAGCTTTCATCTTATATTCGCAATATCCAGATTGCAATCTCAGTTTCTTGCTTGTTCTTCGTTTGCTCGCAGGAAACAGACCCTCGTGGTCAGGTTGATCGTGCTCCGGCGTGGTCAATAACCTCTCGGAGTTGGTTTAGCGATTGCTAAGGCGCGACGTCCTCGCACGTTCGTAGTCGGATCGTCAAAGTCGACTTCCACCAAAGCGAAATCCACCATCTCATCGAAAGACGGGACACCTTTGCCTCTATCAAGTAGAATGCAATGAACGATTATAAGCAAATTCAATATGAGGCAAGCATTCCTCCCACATTTTCTTATTATTCTTCAAAACAGCCCTAAGCATAGTAGACAACGTTCTATTGACTACTTCAGTTTGTCCATCAGTTTGGGGGTGACAAGTAGTACTAAAAAGCAGTTTAGTCCCCAACTTAGCCCATAAACATCTCCAAAAGTGGCTAAGAAATTTAGTATCACGATCTGAAACAATAGTATTTGGCACACCATGCAAGCGAATAATTTCACGAAAGAACAAATCAGCAACATTAACAGCATCATCGCTTTTATGACATGGTATAAAGTGTGCCATTTTCGAGAATCTATCCACGACAACAAATATGCTATCCCTCCCCTTCTTTGTTCGAGGTAAACCTAAAACAAAGTCCATAGATATATCCTCCCAAGGAACACTAGGTACAGGCAAAGGCATATATAAACCATGAGGATTGATGCGTGACTTAGCTTTTTGACATGTAGTGCAGCGAGCAATAAAACGCTCAACATCCCGTCTCATCTTTGGCCAAAAGAAATGTGTAGCAAGTACGTCCTCCGTCTTCTTCACGCCAAAGTGTCCCATTAATCCTCCTCCATGCGCCTCCTGCAACAACAAAAGACGAACGGAGCTAGCTGGAATGCATAGCTTGTTAGCACGAAACACAAATCCATCGTTAACAACAAACTTGTTCCACATTCTTCCTTCTTTACAATTATGCATTACATCTTTAAAATCAGCATCATGCACATATTGATCTTTGATGGTCTCCAAACCAAATATTTTGAAGTCAAGTTGTGAAAGCATAGTATAGCGACGAGACAAAGCATCAGCAATAACATTTTCTTTTCCCTTCTTGTGTTTAATGACATAAGGGAAAGTCTCAATGAATTCAACCCATTTAGCATGTCTACGATTCAGTTTAGATTGACTTTTAATATGTTTCAATGATTCATGATCAGAATGTATAACAAATTCTTTGGGCCATAAATAATGTTGCCATGTTTCTAAAGTCCGAACAAGAGCATATAATTCTTTATCATAAGTAGAATAATTCAGACTAGGCCCACTCAATTTTTCAGAAAAGTATGCAACAGGTTTGCCATCTTGTAATAACACACCTCCTAATCCAATTCCACTAGCATCACATTCAAGCTCAAAAGTCTTATTAAAATCAGGAAGTTGGAGTAAAGGAGCATGTGTCAACTTATCTTTCAATACCGTGAAGGCTTCTTCCTGTGCGGTACCCCAAAGAAAAGGCACATCTTTCTTTGTAAGCTCATTGAGAGGTGCAGCAATGGTGCTGAAATCTCTCACAAAACGCCTATAGAATCCAGCGAGGCCAAGAAAACTCCTCACTTGTGTGACCGTTTTGGGCTGCGTCCAACTCTCAATAGCTTCAATCTTGGCTTTATCAACTTCAATTCCCTGTGGAGTAACAACATAGCCAAGAAAAGATACTCGGTCGGTGCAAAAGGTGCACTTCCCAAGGTTACCAAACAAACGTGCATCACGTAGAGCAATAAAAACAGCACGTAAATGTTCCAAATGTTCCTCCAAAGATCTGCTATAAATCAATATGTCATCAAAGTAAACTACCACAAATCGTCCAATGAAAGCACGTAAAACTTCGTTCATTAATCTCATGAAAGTACTAGGTGCATTAGTTAACCCAAAAGGCATGACTAACCACTCATATAATCCAAACTTAGTTTTAAATGCTGTTTTCCATTCATCTCCCAATTTCATACGAATTTGATGGTAGCCACTACGCAAATCAACTTTGGAGAATACTGTAGAGCCACTCAATTCATCAAGCATATCATCTAGCCTAGGAATAGGATGACGATAACGAATAGTAATATTATTAATGCCTCTACAATCAACACACATACGTGATGTATCATCCTTTTTCGGCACTAGAATAATAGGAACAGCACAAGGACTAAGGGATTCGCGTATATAACCTTTGTCGAGAAGCTCTTGTACTTGACGCATAATCTCCTTCGTCTCCTCTGGATTGGTACGGTATGGTGCACGGTTTGGCAGTGAAGCACCGGGAATTAAGTCGATCTGATGCTCAATCCCTCGAATAGGCGGTAATCCCGGTGGCACGTCTTGTGGAAAAACGTCAGCGAACTCCTGCAAAATGTTAGTGACAGCAGGAGGCAAAGAGGAAGGCACGTCCTCGAATGAAAATAATGCCTCTTTGCACACAAAAGCATAGCAAACAGATTTGCTGAAATCTAGCTCATCAATATCAGATTTGGTGGCAAATAAACATGCACTTTTCAATTTAATTTCCGAAGCAACACTAGATGGTTTATTATTAGGCTTCATTTGTTGCTCAGATTCTTTTGCCACAATCTGATTTTCACTCTTATTCTTCTCCTGTTGTGCTTTATTAGCTCTATTAATATCATCTTTCAAAATGGAATCAGGAGTCATAGGAAGCAAAGTAATATTTTTATCCTTATGAACAAGAGTATAGTGATTGTTTCTACCATGGTGTACAGAATTTTTATCAAATTGCCATGGTCTACCAAGTAATAAGGAACATGCTTGCATAGGTACCACATCACAATCAACATAATCAGCATATGTAGAGATACTAAAATGCACACGAATAGTACGTGTTACCTTAACCTTGCCGCTGTTGTTGAACCATTGGATGTAGTAAGGATGGGGATGTGGTCTTGTGGTGAGAGAAAGCTTCTCCACCATCTCCATGCTAGCCAAGTTGTTGCAGCTCCCTCCGTCTATGATGACACGCACAGAACGTTCCTTCACAACTCCCTTGGTATGGAACAAATTGTGCCTCTGATTTTGCTCAGCTTGTGTGACCTGCACACTCAAAACACGTTGAGCAACTAAACATTCATACCTGTCAGCGTCTTCAGGAGCCATGTATTGCGTCTCATGATCAGAATCATCTCCACCATGTTCTTCACGTGTAATAAGAGCCAAAGTCTCCTCATCATAGTCACTAGCGGACTCATATCCACCATCCGCGGTAGCAATCATCACACGCGGAGATTTGCATTCTCTCGCATAATGACCTCCTCCCTTACAACGACGACAAATAATATCACTTGTGTGCCCTGTTGATGCCATGGAAGAAGAAGAACGCTGTGCAGGCCCCGCAGGTGCGCTCTTGGCAGATAATGGTGGTTGAGCCTGTTTTCTTGTATCACGGCTGGAGGTGGCACCGGATGGAGGTGCTGGTGCAGTTGAAGTAGAAGATGCACGTGGTGTCCATGATGAAGGTCGGCCTACAGAAAAGTTAGTTCGCCCCAATGCTTGTCGATCCTGCACTTCATGTTCAGCTTTACAAGCAAGATGGAATAAACGAGTGATATTAGTATACTCCTTATAGTCTAGAATGGTCTGAATCTCTCTATTTAATCCACCCAGAAAACGTGCAAGCATAGCTTCATTCTCCTCAACAATACCACATCGAATCATGCCAGTTTGTAATTCCTGATAATATTCTTCTACAGAATTTTTCCCTTGTCTTAAACGCTGCAATTTTTGAAGCAATTCACGTTGATAATATGGTGGAACCCAACGCGTACGCATAGCAGTTTTCAAAGCAGCCCAAGTAGTTGGAATAGGATATAATCTACAATGTTCAGACCACCATACACATGCAAAACTAGTGAAAGCACAAACGGCAGCAGCAACTCGTCTCTCCTCAGGATATTGTAAACATGTAAATCGTTGTTCAGTTTCTAACTCCCAAGTAAGATATATATCAGGAACATATCTACCCTCAAATGGTGGAATATTCAATTTCAGTTTAGGAATATGGACATCATCTCGTACCTGAGGTGGTGGTGCAGGCCTACCATTACGAATATATACCTGAGGTCGACCTGCTGGTGGTGGTACAGGTGGCTGCACGTAGTGTTGATTTTGATCAACCTCATCCTCATAGTCTCCCACATTATCATCCTCCTCCGCATCAGCAGCAGGAGCCACAGAAGTATCAACAGCAGCACCAACAGTTTGGCCAAACGCAAGAGGAACACGGCTTGCTCGGCGGAGGTCTGCTTCGCGACGTGGAGGCAGACGTTGTTGTTGTTGGAGAGGTGCGTTAGCTGCAGCGGTTGGTGGTGGTGGAAGACGCGCGAGCAATTCATTAAACTTGTTATCGAGCTTTGTTTCGAACGTCTTCTCAAAGCCAGTGATCTTCTCCATGGCCTCTTCAAAATTGTTCAGCACATCTTGCACCTGTTCAGTCATCATTTGCTGAAACTTATCATGAAGCTCCTTGTTCGATAAATTCTCCCAGTCAATCTCGTCGGCTTGTGATCCTGGCATGGTTAGCAGCAATAGAAACACACAAGAATATGATCCTACAGACTACGAAGAAGTGGTGGTGGTGGGTGTCACAAATCCGTCAAGCAAATCTCAAATTCTTACCAGTTCTTACCCAGCAGCAGGCGGTGATCGGCAACCGTTGTAGTCAAAAAAACTCTCAAAGCTTGGATAGAGCGATTACCAGGGAGAGTCAAACGCACGACGTAGATGTATGTGGAGCTGGGAAGGCTTATAATATGGTAGCAAAAAGGGTCAGCAATAATCAATTCAGAGATGCAAAGTTGAATAAACGCTCAACGACGGTACTGTGCTGGTCCTAGGCTAGACTGTGCTAGAGACGCGAGCCTAGAACACTAACAAAATCACGGCGCGGCACGTAAACAAGGGAAAAGCACACTCTGAATTTTTTTTTCGCTCTTTTTTTTTGCGCTCTTTTTTTTTGCGCTGCTTTTTTTTTGCGAAAAATCACTATAATGGCGAGTGTCTCAAAACTCTTCCTAGCTCAAACTGACAGGATGGGCACGAAATTTTTTCGACCAATTTTTTTTTTCGACTGCCCGGACCCAAAAACTGGAAACGGGTCAAAAAAAACTTCCTATAATGGCACCTGTCTCAAAACACTCAGAAACACCTAAAAATAGGATAGCCAGAATTTTTTTCGAAAAATGCGTTTTCGAAAAATTTTGGGCCTAAACGGAGCGTGGCTACCCGACTCTTTTTTTTTCCGAAACCTACTCCGGCAAGGAAACACGAATCGGAATCTAGATGGATCCCGAAAACAAACCTAATAAGCAAAGAACTCGGATTGGTGGTGGATATATGGTGGTGGTATATGGCAGCGGTGGTGGTAGCGGTGGTAGTATATGGATATGGATCGGTGGTGGTATATGGACACGGATTGGTGGTGGTATATGGATACGGATTCGGTGCGGTGGTGGTAGATGGCAGGGGCGATGATGATGGTGCGGCGGCGGCGTGACAACTTATGACCAGAACTCGAAACTCTAAAAGACTAGACTCTAAGACCAGCAACTAGACACGATGATGCAACCGCAAATTCAACAAAGCAAAACCCTAAAAAGATTATGCAAGGCTCAGATTGGTTCGGATATGATGAACTAACCCTAATTTTTTTTGTGGCTTTTTCGTGGACTATAGGTATGAAGAACAGACTCGATCTAAACTACGAAAAACTGTAAAATCTCACCGAGCAACCTGGAAATCTGATACCACTTGATAGAGGCAAAGGTGTCCCGTCTTTCGATGAGATGGTGGATTTCGCTTTGGTGGAAGTCGACTTTGACGATCCGACTACGAACGTGCGAGGACGTCGCGCCTTAGCAATCGCTAAACCAACTCCGAGAGGTTATTGACCACGCCGGAGCACGATCAACCTGACCATGAGGGTCTGTTTCCTGCGAGCAAACGAAGAACAAGCAAGAAACTAAGATTGCAATCTGGATATTGCGAATATAAGATGAAAGCTTTATTGATCAAGGTGGGGTTCTGTGACGCCTTTGTCTGGTCGTTGAACACAAACGAAGTACGCGAAGTTGCAGCTATGGCGAACTTTTAATCTAAACAAAACCCAAAGTCTAAACGATGCCCTAAGGGCTGTATATATGGAGGAAGAGGGGGGGAATTTCGTGGCCCTTGGTGGAGGGGTCCGAAATCAACCCTATCTCTTGTTTCCTCACACATACGGACTCTAAAAATAGCCTATACTTATGTATTTCGAAATTACATGGGCCTGGCCCAATAATAAGGTGACGCAGCACCTAAAATAGCCTCGGGACGAAATTTATGAAGTGGCATCTTGTATATTTCGTCCAAGGCTTCATGCACCCATTATGGTGGCTTCAAAGTCCTGAAATCATCACTTGTAACTCCGTTATTGTTTCCCTTGCGCATGCCATCATCTCCATGCTTGTTCTTGCTCCAATGTTCATCCTTCTCCAAGCTAGGCCCTTCATTTGTAAGCAAAACAAATGTATCCAATTTAGGCAGCATCATATTCTCATGAACATTAGAATCATTACCAAGAAACGAAAGTACCTGGTAATTTAGTTGGCGTGCACGAGCTCTAGTAATTGGTCCAGTATGTATAGCAGCAGGGGCTGCGGGTGTAACAATTGTATTGATGTCCTCATCATCCTCCCCTTCTTGAAATGAAGTCGTCCTCGACGAAAGTTCATCTTCCTCACCCAAATAAGGCTTCAAATCTGCAATGTTAAAAGTGGGACTAACCCCAAAATCTGCAGGCAGCTCAAGTTTATATGCATTATCATTTATTTTCTCTAACACCTTAAAGGGACCGTCAGCACGTGGCATTAACTTTGATTTGCGCAAATCAGGAAATCTATCCTTACGCAAATGTAACCAAACAAGATCTCCAGGTGCAAACACAACATGTTTTCTACCCTTATCTCCAGCAAGTTTATATTTAGCATTCATGCGCTCAATGTTTTCCTTAGTTAACTCATGCATTTTTAAAATCAATTCAGCACGTTGTTTAGCATCAAAATTAACCTTCTCCGAAGATGGAAGAGGCAACAAATCAATAGGTGCACGAGGTAGGAAACCATACACAACTTCAAAAGGGCACATCTTAGTAGTAGAATGCAATGAACGATTATAAGCAAATTCAATATGAGGCAAGCATTCCTCCCACATTTTCTTATTATTCTTCAAAACAGCCCTAAGCATAGTAGACAACGTTCTATTGACTACTTCAGTTTGTCCATCAGTTTGGGGGTGACAAGTAGTACTAAAAAGCAGTTTAGTCCCCAACTTAGCCCATAAACATCTCCAAAAGTGGCTAAGAAATTTAGTACCACGATCTGAAACAATAGTATTTGGCACACCATGCAAGCGAATAATTTCACGAAAGAACAAATCAGCAACATTAACAGCATCATCGCTTTTATGACATGGTATAATGATAGGGGAAAAGGTGTCCCGTCTTTCGATGAGATGGTGGATTTCGCTTTGGTGGAAGTCGACTTTGACGATCCGACTACGAACGTGCGAGGACGTCGCGCCTTAGCAATCGCTAAACCAACTCCGAGAGGTTATTGACCACGCCGGAGCACGATCAACCTGACCACGAGGGTCTGTTTCCTGCGAGCAAACGAAGAACAAGCAAGAAACTAAGATTGCAATCTGGATATTGCGAATATAAGATGAAAGCTTTATTGATCAAGGTGGGGTTCTGTGACGCCTTTGTCTGGTCGTTGAACACAAACGAAGTACGCGAAGTTGCAGCTATGGCGAACTTTCAATCTAAACAAAACCCCAAAGTCTAAACGATGCCCTAAGGGCTGTATATATGGAGGAAGAGGGGGGGAATTTCGTGGCCCTTGGTGGAGGGGTCCGAAATCAACCCTATCTCTTGTTTCCCCACACATACGGACTCTAAAAATAGCCTATACTTATGTATTTCGAAATTACATGGGCCTGGCCCAATAATAAGGTGACGCAGCACCTAAAATAGCCTCGGGACGAAATTTATGAAGTGGCATCTTGTATATTTCGTCCAAGGCTTCATGCACCCATTATGGTGGCTTCAAAGTCCTGAAATCATCACTTGTAACTCCGTTATTGTTTCCCTTGCGCATGCCATCATCTCCATGCTTGTTCTTGCTCCAATGTTCATCCTTCTCCAAGCTAGGCCCTTCATTTGTAAGCAAAACAAATGTATCCAATTTAGGCAGCATCATATTCTCATGAACATTAGAATCATTACCAAGAAACGAAAGTACCTGGTAATTTAGTTGGCGTGCACGAGCTCTAGTAATTGGTCCAGTATGTATAGCAGCAGGGGCTGCGGGTGTAACAATTGTATTGATGTCCTCATCATAAGCGGGCGGTGAACTCTGTTGAGCCGGCGGTGCCTCGTTATTTAAGGTGGTCTGAGTAGCCTATTGTATGGAGCCGTGAGGATCACCCGCCCCGGGTTGACAATCCAGGTCAGCTGTCATTGGTGGTTGCTCCACAGGTAGTAGGATATAAGCTTACGATGGTGCTCATGGATGGGGGCAGCAGTATCAATATCCTTTTCTATGAGACTTTTTGTCGTATGAATTTGACTGACAAAGATCTTAAGGCATCTTCTACTGTTTTCCATGGGGTGGTGCCTGGTAAGTCGGCATATCTAGTGGGTAAGATAACACTGGACGTAGCTTTTGGAGATGACAATGATTTGAGAGCTGAGAAGTTGACCTTTGAGGTGGTAAAGATCAAAAGCCTGTACCATGCTTTGTTCGGGCGACTGGCTTACGCCAAGTTTATGGCACGACCATGTTACGTTTATTTATAGCTTAAGATGCCGGGTTATAAGGGCACCATCATGGTGCATGGTAATAGAAAGATTGCCCTGGATTGTGAAGAAGGCGATGCTGCATATGCTGAGTCGACTTGTGCCACTAAGGAGTTGAAGTTTTATAAAGACAACATTGACCCGGCGGATATGAGGCCTTTGAAGAAGCCAACCACATAGAATGAGCCCCTAATAAAGTTTAAGTCGGCAGATGATACTAAGATGGTTGATTTTATTCCTGGCGATTCATCAAAACAGTTCAGCATCAGTGCTAATATGGATCTGAAATAGGAAAGCGCGCTCATCGAGTTCATCCGTGAGAACCGGGACATCTTTGCATGGAAGCCTTCTGACATGCCAGGTGTACCAAGGGAACTCGCTGAGCACACTCTTAATGTGGATCCCAAGTTTAAGCCGGTCAAGAAGTTTCTTTGTTGCTTTAATGAGGAGAGGCGCAAGGTAATTGGTGAAGACGTGGCCCGACTCTTGGCGGCAGGGTTCATCATTGAAGTTTTTCATCGTGAGTGGTTGGCTAACCCGGTGCTAGTACTTAAGAAAAATGGCACTTGGCGTATGTGTGTGGATTATATAGACCTTAACAAGGCATGTCCGGCTAATCCTTTTGCTCTCCTGTGTATTGATCAGATTATTGATGCTATGGCGGGTTGTGAGCGTTTGAGATTTTTAGATGCTTACTCTCGTTATCATCAAATCAAAATGGCAGTTAAGGACCAGGAGAAGACATCTTTCATCACCCCCTTTGGAGCCTTCTGCTATGTATCTATGCCTTTTGGGCTCGAGAGTGCCCACGCGACTTACCAACGGTGTGTTCAGAATTGCCTCCATGGCCAGACGGGGCGCAATGTTCATGCTTATGTGGATGATATTGTTTTAAAATCCAGGAAGAAGGAGATATTGATTGAGGATCTGAAAGAGACCTTTGACAACCTCCGAGTCTATAGAATGATGCTTAACCTGACCAAGTGTGTTTTTGGCATGCCAGCAGGCAAGTTATTGGGTTTCTTGGTTTCTGAGAGGGGCCTTGAAGCTAACCCAGAGAAGATCAAGGCTATCACTTCTTTGGCTAAGCCGGCGTGTATCAATGACATCCAGCGTTTGGCGGGTTGTATCGCGGCTTTGAGCCGGTTTATAAGCCACTTGGGAGAGAAGGCTATCCCTTTGTATCAGATGATGAATAAGACATATGACTTTGTCTGGAGCGATGCTGCTAATGAGGCGTTTGAGGCACTTAAGGAACAATTGGCTGATCCACCAGTTCTTGCAACTCCTATTGAGAAGGAGCCCTTGCTGTTATATGTGGCTACAAACAACGGGGCTGTCAGTGTGGCAGTTGTGGTTGAAAGGAAGGAGTCAGGCAAGGAGTATCCGGTTCAAAGGTCAGTTTATTATGTCAGTGAGGTGCTCATTGAGTCTAAGCAAAGATACCCACATTGGCAGAAACTAGTTTACAGAGAGTTCATGGCTAGTCGCAAGTTAAGGCAATATTTCCTTGGTCATCCCATCACTATGGTGAGTTCTGCTCCATTGGGGGATATTATTCAAAACAGAGAAGCCACAGGCCGGGTAGCTAAGTGGTCCATTGAGCTTGGACCCCATGGATTGAAGTATGTGCCTCAGACGGCTATTAAATCTCAAGCAGTTGTGGACTTCATCAATGATTGGATAGAGCTGTTGATGCTTGAGGATAAGCCAGACAATACATACTGGACTATTCATTTTTATGGGTCCAGACAGTTGGAAGGCTCGGGGCTGGAGTTATATTGACTTCCCCACGAGGTGATAAATTTTGTTATGTTTTAAGGTTGATGTTCCCTTGTACTAACAATGCAGCTGAGTATGAAGTCTTACTCCATGGTCCTCGGATGGCTAAAGAGATGAATCTAAGCCGGGTAAGATGCTTTGGCGACTCAGATTTGGTGGCCCAACAAGTGATAGGGACTTGGGATTCAAAGGACCCACTCATGGCGGCTTATCGCCGAGAGGTTGATGCTATTGCTGGTCATTTCAAAGGATATCAAGTGGAGCATGTTGATCGAAGGAAAAATGAAGCAACTGATGCATTAAGGCGGCTAGGGTCTCAGCGTAAGTCGGCTCCCCCCTAATGTTTTCCTTGATGTTTTACATAACCCATCAGTAAAGTTGCATACAGAGGAGGACTTGGCAGTTCCTGACTTGGAGGCACAGTTGGTGGAGGCTCTCCGTGTTATCCCTGATTGGAATGTTGCATATCTGGCTTATATGACCCGGGGCGAGTTACCTGAGGATGAAACCTTGGCCAGGAAAATAACCTGGAGGTCTAAGTCAATGGCTATTGTCAAGGGTGAGCTCCATAGATGTCGTGTTACTAGAGTGTTTCAATGATGCGTTTCTCCTGAGGAGGGCTGTGAAATTTTAAGGGAGATTCATGAATGAGATTGCGGTCATCATGCCGGCTCTAGGTCTCTCGTTGCTAAAGCTTTTCGTCATGGGTTTTATTGGCTGACGACTCATGATGATGCAGAAGATTTGGTCAGTAAGTGTGATGGTTGTCAGAAATTTTCAAGACGAGCTCATGTGCCAGCTCAAGAATTGAGGATGATTCCAATTACTTGTCCGTTTGCAGTCTGGGGGTTGGATATGGTTGGGCCTTTCAAAAGGTCTAAGGATAAAAAGACTCATCTCTTGGTAGCAGTTGACAAGTATACAAAGTGGGTTGAGGCTGAGCCGGTCAATAAATGTTATGCAGCCACGGCGGTCCAATTTATCAAAAAGGTGATCTTTCGTTTTGGATATCCTTATAGTATCATCAATGATAATGGTACTAATCTGTCTAAGGGGGCAATGAAAGAATTCTATCAACAAGAGCATATCCGGCTTGATGTGTCATCGGTGGCTCACCCTTAGTATAATGGCCAAGCTGAATGAGCTAATCAAGAAATCTTGAGAGGTATTAAGCCCCGGCTTATGGTCCCTTTGCAGAGGACACCGTCTTGTTGGGTGGAGGAGCTGCCTTCAGTGATTTGGAGTATCAATACCACCCCCAACAGATCTACGGGTTACACGCCTTTTGGTTTATGGAGCTGAGGCAGTTCTCCCTAGTGACATACGTCACGACTCGCCTCGTGTGGAGGCTTATGTTGAAGCTGATAATAAGAAAGCACGTCAGGATGCTATTGACCAATTAGATGAGGAGTGTGACCATGTGGAGGCTCATTCGGCGATTTATGAGCAAGATCTGCTTCGCTATCATAGCCGCCGGGTTAAGACTAGGACCTTTCAAGAAGGAGATTTGGTGCTGCGGCTCATCTAGGATCAAACTGACATGCACAAGCTATCCCCACCTTGGGAAGGACTGTTTGTGATCAGCAAGAATCTGAACAATGGGTCATACTACCTTATCGATGTTCGAGACCACAAGGACTCATGCACGTCAGAAGAGGAGACCCACAGGCCGTGGAATATTGCTCATCTTCGACCTTATTACACCTGAGCCACTTGCTCTTGTGATATACATACTTTTATCAATGTATATATTATGATATAATAAAGATGGCATCCCTGATGATTCAGGGACTCTGTCATTTCATTTCCGAGAATCTAAGTCTTTATTTTACTTCATAAGGTCACTTGGGGGCTTCCTGCTCATTGAGCATAGCTATGACCCTCTTGATCCGGCTTGTACGCATTGATTGCAAAAACTTGTGGTGTTGCTGTGACTACCCTATTGACCCGGCTTGTACGCCTGGATCACAATATTACTTGATAGAGGCGGAGGTGTCCCGATCTTTCGATGAGATGATAACTATCGATTTGGTGAAGATGACTTTGACGATCCGACTACAAATGTGCACGACGTTGCGCCTTAGCAATCGCTAAACCAACTCTGAGAGGTTATTGACCACGCCGGAGCACAATCAACCTGACCACGAAGATCTATTCCTGCAAGCAATCAAAGAACAAGCAAGAATATGATAAAAGCAATCTAAATATTGCGAATATGTATGAAGTATTGATAATTGTGGGGATTCGTAAGCGGTCTCGGTCTGGTCGTTGGACACAAATGAAGCACACGAAATTGCAATGACTAACTTTTAACTAAACAAATCCCCAAGGAAAAGCTACTAGATGGATCTACTTATATAGGAGCAAGGGGTGGCGGCCTAGGAGGTGGGAGGACGTCCCAAGGCAGCCTAAAACTAACCCTAGGTCGTACAAGGCCAATGGGCCCAAGTGGAGGTGATGCAACACCTTTGGACTTGTTGTTTGACTCGGATTCTGCTGCAGCGTCTGATTGTTTCGTCGATATCTCAACGCTCCGGACGAATTTGAAGATGAATCCAATTGGGTTGGAAAGAGCACAAAATCTAGAATCCAACAAAAAAAGAATCACCCAATTCGGAGTCCGTATGAAAAAGTTGTTGGTGTTTTGAGTCAGGTATGTCTGTGCAGTCCGAATCTGAATCCAGAACGTGAGAGACTTGGACTCTATCTTCTCTTGGCCCAAAAGTGATGTGAGAGAACTTTTTGAACATCACTTAAACATCTCTTTCTCCCTTATCTTCATATGTGAATTGTACAAATATCCCATACATCTGCAATTAGACAAAACACAAAAGTTTGTGAAGTATTTTTGTCCTGGATGACATAAATAAATTATTGCATAGTTTGCATTAGAAATCACCTCACAAATATACATGTATGCAATATTTTTGGTCGTATCCAAGGTAGTCATGTCCTCATCATCCTCCCCTTCTTGAAAACAAAGCCGTCCTCGGCGTTGCTTAATCTGAAATGTGGTAACAAAAGAGACAAGGTGTACATGTTGTATATGTATATGTCATCCATTTTTACTTCCCTTGATTTTTGCATATATGACACATGAATATATGAGTAACTTGCATAGTTCATAAAATCTAAAGCCAAAACATTATCACAAGAAGTAGAAGCCATGAAAATTGATGAGGACATCAATACAATTGTTACACCCACAGCCCCTGCTGCTATACATACTGGACCAATTACTAGAGCTCGTGCACGCCAACTAAATTACCAGGTACTTTCGTTTCTTGGTAATGATTCTAATGTTCATGAGAATATGATGCTGCCTAAATTGGATACATTTGTTTTGCTTACAAATGAAGGGCCTAGCTTGGAGAAGGATGAACATTGGAGCAAGAACAAGCATGGAGATGATGGCATGCGCAAGGGGAACAAGAACGGAGTTACAAGTGATGATTTCAGGTCTTTGAAGCCACCATAATGGGTGCATGAAGCCTTGGACGAAATATACAAGATGCCACTTCATAAATTTCGTCCCGAGGCTATTTTAGGTGCTGCGTCACCTTATTATTGGGCCAGGCCCATGTAATTTCGAAATACATAAGTATAGGCTATTTTTAGAGTCCGTATGTGTGGGGAAACAAGAGATAGGGTTGATTTCGGACCCCTCCACCAAGGGCCACGAAATTCCCCCCTCTTCCTCCATATATACAGCCCTTAGGGCATCGTTTAGACTTTGGGATTTGTTTAGTTAAAAGTTAGCCATTGCAACTTCGTGTACTTTGTTTGTGTCCAACGACCAGACCAAGACCGCTTACGGATCCCCACTTTTATCAATACTTCAAATATACTCGCAATATTCAGATTGCTTTTATCATATTCTTGCTTGTTCTTCGATTGCTTGCAGGAATAGACCTTCGTGGTCAGGTTGATTGCGCTCCGGCGTGGTCAATAACCTCTCGGAGTTGGTTTAGCGATTGCCAAGGCGCAACGTCGTGCACGTTTGTAGTCGGATCGTCAAAGTCGTCTCCACCAAATCGATAGTTATCATCTCATCGAAAGATCGGGACACCCCGCCTCTATCAAGTGGTATCAGTTTTCAGGTTGCTCGGTGAGAATTTCCAGTTTTCCTAGATTAGATTTATTTTCTTACCTATTGTCCAAGAAAAAGCCACAAAAAAAGAGTCGGGTAGCCACGCTCCGTTTAGGCCCAAAAATTTTCGAAAACGCATTTTTTGAAAAATTTTCTGGCTATCCTATTTTTAGGTGTTTCTGAGTGTTTTGAGACAGGTGCCATTATAGGAAGTTTTTTTTGACCTGTTTCCAGTTTTTGGGTCCGGCAGTCGAAAAAAAAAATTTGTCGAAAAAAAAAATTCGTGCCCATCCTGTCAGTTTGACCTAGGAAGAGTTTTGAGACACTCGCCATTATAGTGATTTTTCGCAAAAAAAAAAGCTGCGCAAAAAAAAAGAGCGCAAAAAAAAAGAGCGAAAAAAAAATTCAGAGTGTGCTTTTCCCTTGTTTACGTGCCGCGCCGTGATTTTGTTGGTGTTCTAGGCTCGCGTCTCTAGCACAGTCTAGCCTAGGACCAGCACAGTACCGTCGTTGAGCGTTTATTCAACTTTGCATCTCTGAATTGATTATTGCTGACCCTTTTTGCTACCATACTATAAGCCTTCCCAGCTCCACATACATCTACGTCGTGTGTTTGACTCTCCCTGGTAATCGCTCTATCCAAGCTTTGAGAGTTTTTGACTACAACGGTTGCCGATCACCGCCTGCTGCTGGGTAAGAACTGGTAAGAATTTGAGATTTTGCTTGACGGATTTGTGATACACCACCACCACTTCTTAGTAGTCTGTAGGATCATATTCTTGTGTGTTTCTATTGCTGCTAACCATGCCAGGATCACAAGCCGACGAGATTGACTGGGAGAATTTATCGAACAAGGAGCTTCATGATAAGTTTCAGCAAATGATGACTGAACAGGTGCAAGATGTGCTGAACAATTTTGAAGAGGCCATGGAGAAGATCACTGGTTTTGAGAAGACGTTCGAAACAAAGCTCGATAACAAGTTTAATGAATTGCTCGCGCGTCTTCCACCACCACCACCCGCTGCACCTAACGCACCTCTCCAACAACAACAACAACGACTACCTCCACGTCGCGAAGCAGACCTCCGCCGAGCAAGCCGTGTTCCTCTTGCGTTTGGCCAAACTGTTGGTGCTGCTGTTGATACTTCTGTGGCTCCTGCTGCTGATGTGGAGGAGGATGATTATGTGGGAGATTATGAGGATGAGGTTGATCAAAATCAACACTACGTGCTGATAGAGGCAAAGGTGTCCCGTCTTTCGATGAGATGATGGATATCGCTTTGGTGGAAGTCGACTTTGACGATCCGACTACGAACGTGCGAGGACGTCGCGCCTTAGCAATCGCTAAACCAACTCCGAGAGGTTATTGACCACGCCGGAGCACGATCAACCTGACCACGAGGGTCTGTTTCCTGCGAGCAAACGAAGAACAAGCAAGAAACTGAGATTGCAATCTGGATATTGCGAATATAAGATGAAAGCTTTATTGATCTAGGTGGGGTTCTGTGACGCCTTTGTCTGGTCGTTGAACACAAACGAAGTACGCGAAGTTGCAGCTATGGCGAACTTTTAATCTAAACAAAACCCAAAGTCTAAACGATGCCCTAAGGGCTGTATATATGGAGGAAGAGGGGGGAATTTCGTGGCCCTTGGTGGAGGGGTCCGAAATCAACCCTATCTCTTGTTTCCCCACACATACGGACTCTAAAAATAGCCTATACTTATGTATTTCGAAATTACATGGGCCTGGCCCAATAATAAGGTGACGCAGCACCTAAAATAGCCTCGGGACGAAATTTATGAAGTGGCATCTTGTATATTTCGTCCAAGGCTTCATGCACCCATTATGGTGGCTTCAAAGTCCTGAAATCATCACTTGTAACTCCGTTATTGTTCCCCTTGCGCATGCCATCATCTCCATGCTTGTTCTTGCTCCAATGTTCATCCTTCTCCAAGCTAGGCCCTGGTAATTTAGTTGGCGTGCACGAGCTCTAGTAATTGGTCCAGTATGTATAGCAGCAGGGGCTGTGGGTGTAACAATTGTATTGATGTCCTCATCATCCTCCCCTTCTTGAAATGAAGTCGTCCTCGACGGAAGTTCATCTTCCTCACCCAAATAAGGCTTCAAATCTGCAATGTTAAAAGTGGGACTAACCCCAAAATCTGCAGGCAGCTCAAGTTTATATGCATTATCATTTATTTTCTCTAACACCTTAAAGGGACCATCAGCACGTGGCATTAACTTTGATTTGCGCAAATCAGGAAATCTATCCTTACGCAAATGTAACCAAACAAGATCTCCAGGTGCAAACACAACATGTTTTCTACCCTTATCTCCAGCAAGTTTATATTTAGCATTCATACGCTCAATGTTTTCCTTAGTTAACTCATGCATTTTTAAAATCAATTCAGCACGTTGTTTAGCATCAAAATTAACCTTCTCTGAAGATGGAAGAGGCAACAAATCAATAGGTGCACGAGGTAGGAAACCATACACAACTTCAAAGGGGCACATCTTAGTAGTAGAATGCAATGAACGATTATAAGCAAATTCAATATGAGGCAAGCATTCCTCTCACATTTTCTTATTATTCTTCAAAACAGCCCTAAGCATAGTAGACAACGTTCTATTGACTACTTCAGTTTGTCCATCAGTTTGGGGGTGACAAGTAGTACTAAAAAGCAGTTTAGTCCCCAACTTAGCCCATAAACATCTCCAAAAGTGGCTAAGAAATTTAGTATCACGATCTGAAACAATAGTATTTGGCACACCATGCAAGCGAATAATTTCACGAAAGAACAAATCAGCAACATTAACAGCATCATCGCTTTTATGACATGGTATAAAGTGTGCCATTTTCGAGAATCTATCCACGACAACAAATATGCTATCCCTCCCCTTCTTTGTTCGAGGTAAACCTAAAACAAAGTCCATAGATATATCCTCCCAAGGAACACTAGGTACAGGCAAAGGCATATATAAACCATGAGGATTGAGTCGTGACTTAGCTTTTTGACATGTAGTGCATCGAGCAATAAAACGCTCAACATCCCGTCTCATCTTTGGCCAAAAGAAATGTGTAGCAAGTACGTTGATGAGGACATCAATACAATTGTTACACCCACAGCCCCTGCTGCTATACATACTGGACCAATTACTAGAGCTCGTGCACGCCAACTAAATTACCAGGTACTTTCGTTTCTTGGTAATGATTTTAATGTTCATGAGAATATGACGCTGCCTAAATTGGATACATTTGTTTTGCTTACAAATGAAGGGCCTAGCTTGGAGAAGGATGAACATTGGAGCAAGAACAAGCATGGAGATGATGGCATGCTCAAGGAGAACAAGAACGGAGTTACAAGTGATGATTTCAGGACTTTGAAGCCACCATAATGGGTGCATGAAGCCTTGGACGAAATATACAAGATGCCACTTTATAAATTTCGTCCCGAGGCTATTTTAGGTGCTGCGTCACCTTATTATTGGGCCAGGCCCATGTAATTTCGAAATACATAATTATAGGCTATTTTTAGAGTCCGTATGTGTGGGGAAACAAGAGATAGGGTTGATTTCGGACCCCTCCACCAAGGGCCACGAAATTCCCCCCCTCTTCCTCCATATATACAGCCCTTAGGGCATCGTTTAGACTTTGGGTTTTGTTTAGATTAAAAGTTCGCCATAGCTGCAACTTCGCGTACTTCGTTTGTGTTCAACGACCAGACAAAGGCGTCACAGAACCCCACCTTGATCAATAAAGCTTTCATCTTATATTCGCAATATCCAGATTGCAATCTCAGTTTCTTGCTTGTTCTTCGTTTGCTCGCAGGAAACAGACCCTCGTGGTCAGGTTGATCGTGCTCCGGCGTGGTCAATAACCTCTCGGAGTTGGTTTAGCGATTGCTAAGGCGCGACGTCCTCGCACGTTCGTAGTCGAATCGTCAAAGTCGACTTCCACCAAAGCGAAATCCATCATCTCATCGAAAGACGGGACACCTCCGCCTCTATCAATTGCTGACCCTTTTTGCTACCATACTATAAGCCTTCCCAGCTCCACATACATCTACGTCGTGTGTTTGACTCTCCCTGGTAATCGCTCTATCCAAGTTTTGAGAGTTTTTGACTACAACGGTTGCCGATCACCGCCTGCTGCTGGGTAAGAACTGGTAAGAATTTGAGATTTGCTTGACGGATTTGTGATACACCACCACCACTTCTTAGTAGTCTGTAGGATCATATTCTTGTGTGTTTCTATTGCTGCTAACCATGCCAGGATCACAAGCCGACGAGATTGACTGGGAGAACTTATCGAACAAGGAGCTTCATGATAAGTTTCAGCAAATGATGACTGAACAGGTACAAGATGTGCTGAACAATTTTGAAGAGGCCATGGAGAAGATCACTGGCCTTGAGAAGACGTTCGAAACAAAGCTCGATAACAGATTTAATGAACTGCTTGCGCGTCTTCCACCACAGGCTGCACCTGTCGCACCTCTGCAACAACAACAACTACGCCCCCTTCCGAATCAGTATGGACGAGCACAGCGTGTTCCTATTGTGCCAGGACAAAATTCTGGTGCCGCTGTTACTGCTGTTGGTGTTTCTTTGGCTCCTGCTACTGCTCCTGCTGGTACCCAGGAGGATGTTGAGTATGCGGGCGATTATGAGGATGAGGTTGATCAAAATCAGATCTACGAGCAGCCACCAGCACCACCACCAGCAGGTCGACCTCAGGTATATATTTGTAATGGTAGGCCTGCACCACCACCTCAGGTACGAGATGATGTCCATATTCCTAAACTGAAATTGAATATTCCACCATTTGAGGGTAGATATGTTCCTGATATATATCTTACTTGGGAGTTAGAAACTGAACAACGATTTACATGTTTACAATATACTGAGGAGAGACGAGTTGCTGCTGCTGTTTGTGCTTTCACTAGTTTTGCATGTGTATGGTGGTCTGAACATTGTAGATTATATCCTATTCCAACTACTTGGGCTGCTTTGAAAACTGCTATGCGTACGCGTTGGGTTCCACCATATTATCAACGTGAATTGCTTCAAAAATTGCAGCGTTTAAGACAAGGGAAAAATTCTGTAGAAGAATATTATCAGGAATTACAAACTGGCATGATTAGATGTGGTATTGTTGAGGAGAATGAAGCTATGCTTGCACGTTTTCTAGGTGGATTAAATAGAGAGATTCAGACCATTCTAGACTATAAGGAGTATACTAATATCACTCGTTTATTCCATCTTGCTTGTAAAGCTGAACGTGAAGTGCAGGATCGACAAGCATTGGGGCGAACTAACTTTTCTGCAGGCCGACCTTCATCATGGACACCACGTGCATCTTCTACTTCAACTGCACCAGCACCTCCATCTGGTGCCACCTCCAACCATGATACAAGAAAACAGGCACAACCACCATTATCTGCCAAGAGCGCACCTGCGGGGCCTGCACAGCGTTCTTTTTCTTCCATGGCATCAACAGGGCACACAAGTGATATTATTTGTCGTCGTTGTAAGGGAGGAGGTCATTATGCGAGAGAATGCAAATCTCCGCGTGTGATGATTGCTACCGCGGATGGTGGATATGAGTCCGCTAGTGACTATGATGAGGAGACTTTGGCTCTTATTACACGTGAAGAACATGGTGGAGATGATTCTGATCATGAGACGCAATACATGGCTCCTGAAGACGCTGACAGGTATGAATGTTTAGTTGCTCAACGTGTTTTGAGTGTGCAGGTCACACAAGCTGAGCAAAATCAGAGGCACAATTTGTTCCATACCAAGGGAGTTGTGAAGGAACGTTCTGTGCGCGTCATCATAGACGAAGGGAGCTGCAACAACTTGGCTAGCATGGAGATGGTGGAGAAGCTTTCTCTCACCACAAGACCACATCCACATCCTTACTACATCCAATGGTTCAACAACAGCGGCAAGGTTAAGGTAACACGTACTGTTCGTGTGCATTTTAGTATCTCTACATATGCTGATTATGTTGATTGTGATGTGGTACCTATGCAAGCATGTTCCTTATTACTTGGTAGACCATGGCAATTTGATAAAAACTCTGTACACCATGGTAGAAACAATCACTATACTCTTGTTCATAAGGATAAAAATATTACTTTGCTTCCTATGACTCCTGATTCCATTTTGAAAGATGATATTAATAGAGCTAATAAAGCAAAACAGGAGAAGAATAAGAGTGAAAATCAGATTGTGGCAAAAGAATTTGAGCAACAAATGAAGCCTAATAATAAACCATCTAGTGTTGCTTCTGAAATTAAATTGAAAAGTGCATGTTTACTGATGATGCCGGAAGCACGGTCAGCCTGACCACGAAGGTCTATTCCTGCAAGCAATCGAAGAACGAGCAAGAATATGATAAAGCAATCTGAATATTGCAAATATATATGAGGTATTGATAATGGTGGGGATCCGTAAGCGGTCTTGGTCTGGTCGTTGGACACAAACGAAGTACACGAAGTTGCGTTGGCTAACTTTTAACTAAACAAATCCCAAGTAAAAGCTACTAGATGGATCTACTTATATAGGAGCAAGGGGTGGCGGCCAAGGAGGTGGGAGGACGTCCCAAGGCAGCCTAAAACTAAATCTAGGTCGTACAAGGCCAATGGGCCCAAGTGGAGGTGATGTAACACCTTTGGACTTGTAGTTTGACTCGGATTCTGCTGCAGCATCAGATTGTTTCGTCCACAACTCAACGCTCCGGACGAATTTGAAGGTGATTCCAATTGGGTTGGAAAGTGCACGAAATCTAGTTTCCAACAAAAAAAGAATCACCCAATTCGGAGTCCGTATGAAAAACTTGTGTGCGTTTTGAGTCAGGTATGTCTGTGCAGTCCGAATCTGAATCCAGAATGTGAGAGACTTGGACTCTATCTTCTCTTGGGCCAAAAGTGACGTGAGAGAACTTTTTGGACAGAAAATAAACATCTCTTTCTTCCTTATCTTCATATGTGGATTGTACAAATGTCCCATACACCTGCAATTAGACAAAACACAAAAGTGTGTGAAGTATTTTTGTTCTGGATAACATAAATAGATTATTGAATAGTTTGCACTAGAAATCACCTGACAAATATGCATATATGCAATATTTTTGGTCATATCCAAGGTAGTCATGTCCTCATCAGTGGGTGTAACAATTGTATTGATGTCCTCATCATCCTCCCCTTCTTGAAATGAAGTCGTCCTCGACGAAAGTTCATCTTCCTCACCCAAATAAGGCTTCAAATCTGCAATGTTAAAAGTGGGACTAACCCCAAAATCTGCAGGCAGCTCAAGTTTATATGCATTATCATTTATTTTCTCTAACACCTTAAAGGGACCATCAGCACGTGGCATTAACTTTGATTTGCGCAAATCAGGAAATCTATCCTTACGCAAATGTAACCAAACAAGATCTCCAGGTGCAAACACAACATGTTTTCTACCCTTATCTCCAGCAAGTTTATATTTAGCATTCATACGCTCAATGTTTTCCTTAGTTAACTCATGCATTTTTAAAATCAATTCAGCACGTTGTTTAGCATCAAAATTAACCTTCTCTGAAGATGGAAGAGGCAACAAATCAATAGGTGCACGAGGTAGGAAACCATACACAACTTCAAAGGGGCACATCTTAGTAGTAGAATGCAATGAACGATTATAAGCAAATTCAATATGAGGCAAGCATTCCTCTCACATTTTCTTATTATTCTTCAAAACAGCCCTAAGCATAGTAGACAACGTTCTATTGACTACTTCAGTTTGTCCATCAGTTTGGGGGTGACAAGTAGTACTAAAAAGCAGTTTAGTCCCCAACTTAGCCCATAAACATCTCCAAAAGTGGCTAAGAAATTTAGTATCACGATCTGAAACAATAGTATTTGGCACACCATGCAAGCGAATAATTTCACGAAAGAACAAATCAGCAACATTAACAGCATCATCGCTTTTATGACATGGTATAAAGTGTGCCATTTTCGAGAATCTATCCACGACAACAAATATGCTATCCCTCCCCTTCTTTGTTCGAGGTAAACCTAAAACAAAGTGATAGAGGCAAAGGTGTCCCGTCTTTCGATGAGATGATGGATATCGCTTTGGTGGAAGTCGACTTTGACGATCCGACTACGAACGTGCGAGGACGTCGCGCCTTAGCAATCGCTAAACCAACTCCGAGAGGTTATTGACCACGCCGGAGCACGATCAACCTGACCACGAGGGTCTGTTTCCTGCGAGCAAACGAAGAACAAGCAAGAAACTAAGATTGCAATCTGGATATTGCGAATATAAGCTGAAAGCTTTATTGATCAAGGTGGGGTTCTGTGACGCCTTTGTCTGGTCGTTGAACACAAACGAAGTACGCAAAGTTGCAGCTATGGCGAACTTTTAATCTAAACAAAACCCAAAGTCTAAACGATGCCCTAAGGGCTGTATATATGGAGGAAGAGGGGGGAATTTCGTGGCCCTTGGTGGAGGGGTCCGAAATCAACCCTATCTCTTGTTTCCCCACACATACGGACTCTAAAAATAGCCTATACTTATGTATTTCGAAATTACATGGGCCTGGCCCAATAATAAGGTGACGCAGCACCTAAAATAGCCTCGGGACGAAATTTATGAAGTGGCATCTTGTATATTTCGTCCAAGGCTTCATGCACCCATTATGGTGGCTTCAAAGTCCTGAAATCATCACTTGTAACTCCGTTCTTGTTTCCCTTGCGCATGCCATCATCTCCATGCTTGTTCTTGCTCCAATGTTCATCCTTCTCCAAGCTAGGCCCATCATTTGTAAGCAAAACAAATGTATCCAATTTAGGCAGCATCATATTCTCATGAACAATAGAATCATTACCAAGAAACGAAAGTACCTGGTAATTTAGTTGGCGTGCACGAGCTCTAGTAATTGGTCCAGTATGTATAGCAGCAGGGGCTGTGGGTGTAATAATTGTATTGATGTCCTCATCATTCCCTTATGTCATTAAACACAAGAAGGGAAAAGAAAATGTTATTGCTGATGCATTGTCTCGTCGCTATACTATGCTTTCACAACTTGACTTCAAAATATTTGGTTTGGAGACCATCAAAGATCAATATGTGCATGATGCTGATTTTAAAGATGTAATGCAGAATTGTAAAGAAGGAAGAATGTGGAACAAGTTTGTCGTTAACGATGGATTTGTGTTTCGTGCTAACAAGCTATGCATTCCAGCTAGCTCCGTTCGTCTTTTGTTGTTGCAGGAGGCGCATGGAGGAGGATTAATGGGACACTTTGGTGTGAAGAAGACGGAGGACGTACTTGCTACACATTTCTTTTGGCCAAAGATGAGACGGGATGTTGAGCGTTTTATTGCTCGCTGCACTACATGTCAAAAAGCTAAGTCACGACTCAATCCTCATGGTTTATATATGCCTTTGCCTGTACCTAGTGTTCCTTGGGAGGATATATCTATGGACTTTGTTTTAGGTTTACCTCTAACAAAGAAGGGGAGGGATAGCATATTTGTTGTCGTGGATAGATTCTCGAAAATGGCACACTTTATACCATGTCATAAAAGCGATGATGCTGTTAATGTTGCTGATTTGTTCTTTCGTGAAATTATTCGCTTGCATGGTGTGCCAAATACTATTGTTTCAGATCGTGATACTAAATTTCTTAGCCACTTTTGGAGATGTTTATGGGCTAAGTTGGGGACTAAACTGCTTTTTAGTACTACTTGTCACCCCCAAACTGATGGACAAACTGAAGTAGTCAATAGAACGTTGTCTACTATGCTTAGGGCTGTTTTGAAGAATAATAAGAAAATGTGAGAGGAATGCTTGCCTCATATTGAATTTGCTTATAATCGTTCATTGCATTCTACTACTAAGATGTGCCCCTTTGAAGTTGTGTATGGTTTCCTACCTCGTGCACCTATTGATTTGTTGCCTCTTCCATCTTCAGAGAAGGTTAATTTTGATGCTAAACAACGTGCTGAATTGATTTTAAAAATGCATGAGTTAACTAAGGAAAACATTGAGCGTATGAATGCTAAATATAAACTTGCTGGAGATAAGGGTAGAAAACATGTTGTGTTTGCACCTGGAGATCTTGTTTGGTTACATTTGCGTAAGGATAGATTTCCTGATTTGCGCAAATCAAAGTTAATGCCACGTGCTGATGGTCCCTTTAAGGTGTTAGAGAAAATAAATGATAATGCATATAAACTTGAGCTGCCTGCAGATTTTGGGGTTAGTCCCACTTTTAACATTGCAGATTTGAAGCCTTATTTGGGTGAGGAAGATGAACTTCCGTCGACGACGACTTCATTTCAAGAAGGGGAGGATGATGAGGACATCAATACAATTGTTACACCCACAGCCCCTGCTGCTATACATACTGGACCAATTACTAGAGCTCGTGCACGCCAACTAAATTACCAGGTACTTTCGTTTCTTGGTAATGATTCTAATGTTCATGAGAATATGATGCTGCCTAAATTGGATACATTTGTGTTGCTTACAAATGAAGGGCCTAGCTTGGAGAAGGATGAACATTGGAGCAAGAACAAGCATGGAGATGATGGCATGCGCAAGGGGAACAAGAACGGAGTTACAAGTGATGATTTCAGGACTTTGAAGCCACCATAATGGGTGCATGAAGCCTTGGACGAAATATACAAGATGCCACTTCATAAATTTCGTCCCGAGGCTATTTTAGGTGCTGCGTCACCTTATTATTGGGCCAGGCCCATGTAATTTCGAAATACATAAGTATAGGCTATTTCTAGAGTCCGTATGTGTGGGGAAACAAGAGATAGGGTTGATTTCGGACCCCTCCACCAAGGGCCACGAAATTCCCCCCTCTTCCTCCATATATACAACCCTTAGGGCATCGTTTAGACTTTGGGTTTTGTTTAGATTAAAAGTTCGCCATAGCTGCAACTTCGCGTACTTCGTTTGTGTTCAACGACCAGACAAAGGCGTCACAGAACCCCACCTTGATCAATAAAGCTTTCATCTTATATTCGCAATATCCAGATTGCAATCTTAGTTTCTTGCTTGTTCTTCGTTTGCTCGCAGGAAACAGACCCTCGTGGTCAGGTTGATCGTGCTCCGGCGTGGTCAATAACCTCTCGGAGTTGGTTTAGCGATTGCTAAGGCGCGACGTCCTCGCACGTTCGTAGTCGGATCGTCAAAGTCGACTTCCACCAAAGCGATATCCATCATCTCATCGAAAGACGGGACACCTTTGCCTCTATCAGGATATATCTATGGACTTTGTTTTAGGTTTACCTCGAACAAAGAAGGGGAGGGATAACATATTTGTTGTCGTGGATAGATTCTCGAAAATGGCACACTTTATACCATGTCATAAAAGCGATGATGCTGTTAATGTTGCTGATTTGTTCTTTCGTGAAATTATTCGCTTGCATGGTGTGCCAAATACTATTGTTTCAGATCGTGATACTAAATTTCTTAGCCACTTTTGGAGATGTTTATGGGCTAAGTTGGGGACTAAACTGCTTTTTAGTACTACTTGTCACCCCCAAACTGATGGACAAACTGAAGTAGTCAATAGAACGTTGTCTACTATGCTTAGGGCTGTTTTGAAGAATAATAAGAAAATGTGGGAGGAATGCTTGCCTCATATTGAATTTGCTTATAATCGTTCATTGCATTCTACTACTAAGATGTGCCCTTTTGAAGTTGTGTATGGTTTCCTACCTCGTGCACCTATTGATTTGTTGCCTCTTCCATCTTCGGAGAAGGTTAATTTTGATGCTAAACAACGTGCTGAATTGATTTAAAAATGCATGAGTTAACTAAGGAAAACATTGAGCGCATGAATGCTAAATATAAACTTGCTGGAGATAAGGGTAGAAAACATGTTGTGTTTGCACCTGGAGATCTTGTTTGGTTACATTTGCGTAAGGATAGATTTCCTGATTTGCGCAAATCAAAGTTAATGCCACGTGCTGATGGTCCCTTTAAGGTGTTAGAGAAAATAAATGATAATGCATATAAACTTGAGCTGCCTGCAGATTTTGGGGTTAGTCCCACTTTTAACATTGCAGATTTGAAGCCTTATTTGGGTGAGGAAGATGAACTTCCGTCGAGGACGACTTCATTTCAAGAAGGGGAGGATGATGAGGACATCAATACAATTGTTACACCCACAGCCCCTGCTGCTATACATACTGGACCAATTACTAGAGCTCGTGCACGCCAACTAAATTACCAGGTACTTTTGTTTCTTGGTAATGATTCTAATATTCATGAGAATATGATGCTGCCTAAATTGGATACATTTGTTTTGCTTACAAATGAAGGGCCTAGCTTGGAGAAGGATGAACATTGGAGCAAGAACAAGCATGGAGATGATGGCATGCGCAAGGGGAACAAGAACGGAGTTACAAGTGATGATTTCAGGACTTTGAAGCCACCATAATGGGTGCATGAAGCCTTGGACGAAATATACAAGATGCCACTTCATAAATTTCGTCCCGAGGCTATTTTAGGTGCTGCGTCACCTTATTATTGGGCCAGGCCCATGTAATTTCGAAATACATAAGTATAGGCTATTTTTAGAGTCCGTATGTGTGGGGAAACAAGAGATAGGGTTGATTTCGGATCCCTCCACCAAGGGCCACGAAATTCCCCCCCTCTTCCTCCATATATACAGCCCTTAGGGCATCGTTTAGACTTTGGGTTTTGTTTAGATTAAAGGTTCACCATAGCTGCAACTTCGCGTACTTCGTTTGTGTTCAACGACCAGACAAAGGCGTCACAGAACCCCACCTTGATCAATAAAGCTTTCATCTTATATTCGCAATATCCAGATTGCAATCTTCGTTTCTTGCTTGTTCTTCGTTTGCTCGCAGGAAACAGACCCTCGTGGTCAGGTTGATCGTGCTCCGGCGTGGTCAATAACCTCTCGGAGTTGGTTTAGCGATTGCTAAGGCGCGACGTCCTCGCACGTTCGTAGTCGGATCGTCAAAGTCGACTTCCACCAAAGCGAAATCCACCATCTCATCGAAAGACGGGACACCTCGCCTCTATCACCCTTGGTGGAGGGGTCCGAAATCAACCCTATCTCTTGTTTCCCCACACATACGGACTCTAAAAATAGCCTATACTTATGTATTTCGAAATTACATGGGCCTGGCCCAATAATAAGGTGACGCAGCACCTAAAATAGCCTCGGGACGAAATTTATGAAGTGGCGACTTGTATATTTCGTCCAAGGCTTCATGCACCCATTATGGTGGCTTCAAAGTCCTGAAATCATCACTTGTAACTCCGTTCTTGTTTCCCTTGCGCATGCCATCATCTCCATGCTTGTTCTTGCTCCAATGTTCATCCTTCTCCAAGCTAGGCCCTTCATTTGTAAGCAAAACAAATGTATCCAATTTAGGCAGCATCATATTCTCATGAACATTAGAATCATTACCAAGAAACGAAAGTACCTGGTAATTTAGTTGGCGTGCACGAGCTCTAGTAATTGGTCCAGTATGTATAGCAGCAGGGGCTGTGGGTGTAACAATTGTATTGATGTCCTCATCATCCTCCCCTTCTTGAAATGAAGTCGTCCTCGACGGAAGTTCATCTTCCTCACCCAAATAAGGCTTCAAATCTGCAATGTTAAAAGTGGGACTAACCCCAAAATTTGCAGGCAACTCAAGTTTATATGCATTATCATTTATTTTCTCTAACACCTTAAAGGGACCATCAGCACGTGGCATTAACTTTGATTTGCGCAAATCAGGAAATCTATCCTTACGCAAATGTAACCAAACAAGATCTCCAGGTGCAAACACAACATGTTTTCTACCCTTATCTCCAGCAAGTTTATATTTAGCATTCATGCGCTCAATGTTTTCCTTAGTTAACTCATGCATTTTTAAAATCAATTCAGCACGTTGTTTAGCATCAAAATTAACCTTCTCCGCAGATGGAAGAGGCAACAAATCAATAGGTGCACGAGGTAGGAAACCATACACAACTTCAAAAGGGCACATCTTAGTAGTAGAATGCACTGAACGATTATAAGCAAATTCAATATGAGGCAAGCATTCCTCCCACATTTTCTTATTATTCTTCAAAACAGCCCTAAGCATAGTAGACAACGTTCTATTGACTACTTCAGTTTGTCCATCAGTTTGGGGGTGACAAGTAGTACTAAAAAGCAGTTTAGTCCCCAACTTAGCCCATAAACATCTCCAAAAGTGGCTAAGAAATTTAGTATCACGATCTGAAACAATAGTATTTGGCACACCAGGCAAGCGAATAATTTCACGAAAGAACAAATCAGCAACATTAATAGCATCATCGCTTTTATGACATGGTATAAAGTGTGCCATTTTCGAGAATCTATCCACGACAACAAATATGCTATCCCTCCCCTTCTTTGTTCGAGGTAAACCTAAAACAAAGTCCATAGATATATCCTCCCAAGGAACACTAGGTACAGGCAAAGGCATATATAAACCATGAGGATTGAGGCGTGACTTAGCTTTTTGACATGTAGTGCAACGAGCAATAAAACGCTCAACATCCCGTCTCATCTTTGGCCAAAAGAAATGTGTAGCAAGTACGTCCTCCGTCTTCTTCACGCCAAAGTGTCCCATTAATCCTCCTCCATGCGCCTCCTGCAACAACAAAAGACGAACGGAGCTAGCTGGAATGCATAGCTTGTTAGCACGAAACACAAATCCATCGTTAACAACAAACTTGTTCCACATTCTTCC
>NW_025226489.1:16556-23757 GCF_018294505.1 Triticum aestivum | reverse complement strand
GTATGACGAAAACTAGGGCAGCAAGAGTGGAACAAAACACCAGGCATAAGGCCGAGTCTTCCACCCTTTACCAAGTATATAGATGCATTAATAATGTAAGAGATATTGTGATATCCCAACCAAAATCATGTCCACCATGGAGCAATCTTCCATTTCACCTGCAACTAGCAACGCTATAAGAGGGCTGAGCAAAGCGGTAACATAGCCAAACAACGGTTTGCTAGGAAGGGTGTCAAAGGTTAGAGGTTCATGGCAATTTGGGATGGCTTGATGAGCAAAAGATAGGTGACGCAGCATAGCGATAGAACGAAGCAACTAGCATAGCAATGATAGTAGTGAGATCCAGGGTAGCGGTCATCTTGCCTGAAATCCCTCTAGGAAGAAGAACGAGTCCATGAAGAAGATGAAGCCATGAAGACGAACCAAGCGTAGACGAACGAATCCTCATGATCGCAACGATACAGGAACTATCGAGAAGAAGCACACAACATGGTAAACACACTAAACATGAACAAGGCATGATGCACAACAAGCATTATGCATGACAAAACTAGATGAGGCTACTCATGGCAAGAGATGATGCAAACAAGAACAACACATCAAGGCAAGTTTAAATGAGGCCGGGAACAACATATAACAATTCCGGTAAGTCCTCATATGCATACTTCGAAATTGGTCGAGATCTGAAAAAACATTATGTTCAAGTTGTTAAACAACAAGTTAAGATGCACCAAGATGATCTACACGAGATTCTAGTCAAGTTACATATAAAGTTCATTTAGTTCGGAGCTACGGCCTAGAAGATATGAGCAAAACAAGTTAAACATGGCATTGATGCAAAATGCATACAAACATCAAGCAAACACCTCAAAACAAGGAATGCAACATTATAATATGATACTATATGCGAAATCAAGCAAGTTTCATATAGAGCACACGCAAAACGGAGCAACGGTTCAACACATACACTCTATACAAGTTATAGCAACAATCTGTCCAAAACAGCAACTAGGCATATTGCAAGCATCAAAACAACATGCTACAGGACCTCAACAAGAAAACAAAAGGCATGGGCATGATGTACAGGTAATGCATAACAAAACATGAACACTGAGCTATCTCCATAAATCATTAGAACATGCTCAAACACACATGGCAAGATTGCAAATAATAACAGTTCAGACTTTGCAGAAAATAACATCAGATTGCAATGTTTAGAGCTATCAAACAACATGTTACAGGAACTTATCATGGCAAACAAAGGCATGACATACTACTACTAAATGCATAGAACAAAAGTCCATTACTGACCATAAGCCAAAAAGGATCAGAAAATATGATGGCACCCATGTAAACATGGCAAGTTATAATACAGATTCATACATGGCAGGAACAACAATAAGTAGGAATGTAGATGAGCTTGTACCACTCACCACAAAGCAATACATGGCATGGCAAGGCAACCAAAAGTAATAAGACATGTTTTTGAAGCTAATCATGTCAAGAGCAAGTTCATAGGGTGCATGGATCACTAACAACAACCATGGCAACAACTGAACTTAATGTTAACAGGCTGACAGCAACATTATTTAGGAACTTTGGAGCAAGGAAACAACAAGCTACAGCAGGCTATAAATGCAACCAGGGGCATGAATAGATAGAGCATGACATGTAGAACAAAACACCCTTAGTGAACATCTCCAGATTATGCATAGAATGACTTGTAGAAGCAGGTTTACATAGCATCACGAAATAACAGATTCAGCCTAGCAAAACAGTAACAACAAGTACACTACTTAACAAGCTTGATTCACTCACCACAAGTCATTGCATGACAAGATAAGCATAGTATCAGCAAGAAGACATGTTTATGAAACAAACCAAGGCAAGAACAAGTTCATAGCATGCAAGGATCAACTACAACAACCTTGGCAAAATTGAATATCATGTAAACAATTTGCCAGGAAACATTTTGTAGCAAAAGTAGAGCACGCAAATGACATGCTAGACTACTCCATAATTGCAAACAGGGGCATGAACGGCTAGATAAAAACCATATGTTCAAAACATCCTTACTGAAGTATCTCAAAATAAGCATGGATCTCTCTGTAGCATCAAGTTTACATGGTATCAAAATAACAGCAGAACAGGGACTAAAATCAGCAACTTCACGAAGCCTAGTTTGCATGCTTGTGCTAGTCACCACATTGATCACAAAAATACATGGTAAGCACCTATGTAAAGATGGCATGACATAGTTCAAAACACATGTAGGCATCAACCTCATAGGATGCACATATCAAACATGGCAAAAATGACAAATGAGCATGTTCTGTTAAGAAACAGGAACTAACATTATGAAGCACTCTTGCAACGATGATATAGGCATCAAGATGGACTCAAATGAACATGATGCAATGGAATGAAATGAAGTACTCGTTGAGACGAACAATTTGACATATTACACGCACGAAACGGAGCTACATGCACAGAGTTACACCCATCACAATAATGCAACATAATATGATTTTTCAGAAAAGGACTTCGGCAAAAAAATAGACCTCGTGGGGGGGTTGACTGGACGGACATGTCCGGGCTCCTCCGGACACGTCCAGCGGCTGGGACCCACGTGGCAGAGGCAGAGGACACAGGGGTCAACTTCACCGAAGTACGGCGACGGAGGGGTTGGATCTCGTCGGGGAGGCGCAGGGAGGAGGTGGCCGGCAAAGGGCGGACCCGGACGACGACGGGCACCGGGCGGCGGGGCAGAACCGGGCGGGGCCGGAGCTCCCGCGGCAGCGGCGGCCATGGAGGCGAGGCGAGCTCGCAGGCGATGGGCGAGGCGATGGTTGGCGAAGCGGCACGGCCGCGACTGGGACAGCCGGCGGTGGCGGGTGCCGGCGAAGGGCGGCAGGGCACAACGGCGGCGGGGCTGGAGCGAAGAGGACGGGTGCGGGCGCCGGTGAGGAGGCGGGGATCCGGCGACCTGGCGTCGGGGCGGCAAGGAGCGGGAGAGCGCGGGGACGAACCGGGGTCGCAGGCTCGGGGACGGGCCCCAATGGGCTTGCCCGGGCCCGATCTGGGCTCAGGGGCCGCGGCGGAGGTGGGGGGAGGCCAGGGCGACGTGGCGGCTTCCCTTTGCATAGGGCGACGTGGCGGCTTCCCTTTGGACGGGGCGACGGCAGGATGGCGGCGCAGCGAATGGCGGCGCGCCAAGTGGCGGGGGTGCGCTGGCTGCGGCGGCGCGGAAATGGAGGTGGGAGGCGGCGGAGATCCGAGGAGGAGGGGGGATTGCTGCGGCTGGGGTTAGGGAAGGGGTAGGTTGTCCAAAAATGGAATGAGGAGGGGATTAAATAGGTGGGGTTAGGGTTAGAGGGGGGTTTGAGGCCGTTTTGGAGCCGTTCGATCACCATCGGATGGTCCGGAGCGGAGGGAAAGTGTAGGAGGGCTAGACGGGCTGTGATGAGAGGCCTCGGGCTGAGAGGAGAGAAGAGAAGTGAGGCCCGGCGATTGTTCCGGAGACCGAAACGTCCGGCGAAAATACCGGCAACGGTGCCTCTATATATTTAACGGTTGGGCTATCAAACAAGCTCCGAATGCGACGAAACTTGACAGGCGCTCTGTCTACATTATAATAAGACCGCATGCCAACTATCACCCCATTCCGAGAACATTTTTATGCCACTTATAAAATATATTTCGGAGGTGCCGCGGGCGCGCGCGAGTGTGGTCGGGCTCGGAACGGACAACGGAGAGAACCGGGGAAACCCGAACGGATGCAAGTTTTGAAAAACATGCAGATGAAATGCAGATGATGACATGGAAAAATGCAACACGCAAGCAAATGACATGGCAAAGATGGTGAATAACTGGAAGACACCTGGCGCATCGAATCCGGGGCGTTACAACACTCCTCCACTAACAAGAGATCTCGTCCCGAGATCTTAGGACCGAGACGGAAGGGAAAAGGGAAGAGGTGAAACAAGAACTCAAGAGAAGAAGCAAAGAATCGAGAGCACTCGAGAAGAAGAGAGGAACAACGAGAATGACGGGACTCAAAAGCTCACGGAATCAGATAGACTATGAAACCACTCCGGTTAAGACGAGATAAGAAACGAATAAGACTGAAAAGGATTTAGGCGGCACTCCGGCTGAAAATGGAAGGAAAAGAACATGAACTTCACAAGATGGGATGGCACTTGACGAGATGAACAACACAATGCCTCCGGAAGAATTGGAAGAATTGAAAAGAACTTAGAAGGAAGGATTGAATGGAGTTGTTGAGAAAATCAACAACGAAAGAATAAGCTTGTTGTGGACTTATAGGTAACATCTCAAAAATTATGAGGTGATAACCTACCACAAACGGAAAAGATTGAATAGCTGAGAAGAACGAAGAAATGCAAAACTGCACTTCAAAAGAATATGGAGAATTATTTGCACTTTGAGATGCAAGAAGAAAAGATACTTGAACTCCGCCAACAAGAATCTTGATGAACTCTTGAAGAATGAAATAAATCATGAAGAACCACCATGAAGAACTCCGGTGACAAAAGAATGATGAGATAGAATGAAGGAAGAAAGAATAAGATGAGCCTTGCGATGATTTAGGTGGAGGTTCCGACGAAATGACCGAGGAAATTGAACTCCGGGAAAAGAAAAGATGAAAACACTTGGAACTAGAATTTATTCATTAAAAACAAACTCCAAAGGAAGGGATTACTCACTTGGATGAAAAAAGAATAAGATTTATTGTATGCTTATCCTTCATCAAATTAAATTGATGACTAGAAATGGATTTGGCATGCAACTTATTCTTCTTGAAAAAAGGATTGAGAAGGGAACATAGCACAAAACTTGAGAAAGTCTTCATGAACCACCGGTAGGATTGAAAAGAACGAATGAGTAAAAATGATAATCAGGGAAAAAGAATCTTGAACGAACCACCGTAAGAATTCAAAAATGACTGATGAAAGAGACTGAATCACCGGGATAATTGGATAACGGAAGCTGAAATGTGAGGACGAAGAATTCTTCTAGAATGACGGCCTCCAGTGAAAAGAAATGGAAAAACAACTCCTGACATACTCCGGATGGTTAAGAAAAGAATATCTGACGAATGAAATAATTTGAGAGGATAACATGAGGCTAGAACCGCGAAACTTCGAGAGAATGAACAAGATTTAAGAAGAACTCTTCTTCGGACCTCCAATGACGACGGGAAACACCACCAAAATTACTGAGATACTCCGGCAGAATGAAAAGCAGAGAGGTTGAGCCAACAATGAAATGATTTGAAATTGATCTTGGAAAAACATCAGACTGATGAAATTCATTCTTACGTCACACTTGGAAAGAATTGAGAATAACTCCGGGGAAATTAGAAGAGTCAGGTAAGATCGTGGGAAAGACCTGTGGGTTAGGGCCCACTGAAGAGATAACACCGTCGGAAAGGATTGTTGAAGAGATAGATGATGCACCAGAACAATTGAAATATTTGAATGAGGTGACAACCTTGAATTAATTCGAACACAGACGAATCTCCTGGGATGTCTTGAACACTCCGGAAGGATAAATTGGCGAGAGGCGAACGAGCAGGGAAAACACTTGATCCAAGGAAAAGAATGTGATCAACACCGAATACTTGAATTGGGTCCACCGGAAAAAGAAAGGGATGAAGAATGACGAACGAGACGAGAATTCACCGGTTGAAACAATTGACGAAAGACTAAAGGGTTCCGCACGAATGAAATTGATGCTTGAAAGATACTCAAACTCCGGGAAGAAAAGGGTGGGCGGGCGGGAAAACAAAAGCAACTTGGAAGGGGAAACGACGAATATCTTGAAGAGGAAACACCGGTTGAAATCATTAAGGAAAGAAAGAAAAGACTTCACACGAGTAGGATGGATACTCGATTACGGACTCTGGCTTCGAGAAGAAGAAGGGTGGGTGGGTGGGAAAAGAAAAACAACTGAGGAATGAACTTGGCAAAGATGAAGAGGCTCGAGTTGACTTGACGAGAAATGCACCGGATGAAAAGAGCTGAGGAACAACGACCGAAAACCCACTGCGTGATCCTAAAGAAAGTTTGAAGGGGAAGAGAAGTAGTTCAAAACACCTACGACAAAATTCCTCACCAGAGCGACGAAGGGGCTGAGGAGTAAAAAGAATTCCTACTCTCTGATATAACTAGACTCAGAAAAAGTTTTTTTTAGACTCAACAACGGCCAAACTACACGATCAATCAAGGGGGCTCCTAGGGTCGGTCGAGGCTCTGATACCAACTTGTCACGCCCAATATGCGACCCTATCCAAAAGGAACTCGAAGGTCCCACCAAGGATAGACCCGCATATTGAAACGCTTTTGCAAGGTGGATATCATTACATCAACATTACATAATAGATGGGGATAGATACATAAGGCATACAATGCCACTCGAATACAACATCACAATACATAAGATCAACATCCGACTACGGATGAAACACAAACAGAAACTCAAACGACATCCACCCTACTATCCGAGGCTGCCGACCTGGAACCTATCCCCTGATCGAAGAAGAAGCAAAAGAAGAACTCAATGCAAAGCAAGCATCGCTCTCGCGTCATGATCATCACATCACCTGTACCTGCAACTGTTGTTGTAGTAATCTGTGAGCCACGAGGACTCAGCAATCCCATTACCATGGGTATCAAGACTAGCAAAGCTAAAAGGGAAAGGAAGGGGTAAAGTGGTGAGGCTGCAGCAGCGACTAAGCATATATGGTGGCTAACATACGCAAATAAGAGTGAGAAGAGAACAAATGTAACGGTCGTGAAGCTAGCAATGATCAAGAAGTGATCCTGAACTCCTACTTACGTCAAACATAACCCAAAACTGTGTTCACTTCCCGGATTCCGCCGAAAAGAGACCATCACGGCTACACACACGGTTGATGCGTTTTAAATTCTGATCTGGTGTCAAGTTATCTACAACCGGACATTAACAAATTCCCATCTGCCTATAACCGCAGGCACGGCTTTCGAAAGATTATACCCTGCAGGGGTGTCCCAACTTAGCCCATGATAAGCTCTCGCGATCAACGAAGGATATACCTTCTCCCGGGAAGACCCGATCAGACTCGGAATCCTGGTTTACAAGACATTTCGACAATGCTAAAACAAGACCAGCAAAGCCGCCCGCTGTGCCGACAAATCCC
>NW_025226489.1:9039-15980 GCF_018294505.1 Triticum aestivum | reverse complement strand
ATAGGAGCTGCACATATCTCGTTCTCAGGGCACACCGAATGAGCAAGACATCGAGTTGGCATAGACCCTGGTTGCCCAGGGGGCGCCGGACATCGCTCGGTTTGGACCAACACTTAGACAAGCACTGGCCCGGGGGGGTAAAATAAAGATGACCCTCGAGAGCACGACTCCCAAGGGAAAAAGGGCTAGGTGAGGCAAATGGTAAAACCAAGGTTGGGCCTTGCTGGAGGAGGTTTATTCAAAGCGAACTGTCAAGGGGGTCCCATAAATCACCCAACCGCGTAAGGAGCGCAAAATCCGGGAACATAACACCGGTATGACGGAAACTAGGGCGGCAAGAGTGGAACAAAATGCCGAGTCTTCCACCCTTTACCAAGTATATAGATGCATTAATAATATAAGAGATATTGTGATATCCCAACCAAAATCCTGTTCACCATGGAGCAATCTTCAACTTCACCTGCAACTAGCAACGCTATAAGAGGGGCTGAGCAAAAGTGGTAACATAGCCAAACAATGGTTGCATATGAAACGTGTCAAAGGTTAGAGGTTCATGGCAATTAGGGATGGCTTGATAAATAGGTGATAGGTAGCGCAGCATAGCGATAGAACGAAGCAACTAAAATAGCAATGATAGTAGTGAGATCCAGGGAAATGGTCATCTTGCCTGAAATCCCGCAAGGAAGAAGAACGAGTCCATGAAGAAGACGAACGGATGAAGCCACGAAGACGAACCAAGCGTAGACGAACGAATCCTCACGATCGCAACAATACGGGAACTATCGAGAAGAAGCACACAACATGGTAAACACACCACACATGAACAAGGCATGATGCACAACAAGCATGATGCATGACAAGGCTACATGAAGCTACTCATGGCAAGAAATGATGCAAACAAGAGCAACACATCAAGGCAAGTTTAAATGAGGCCGAGAACAACATATAACAATTCCGGTAAGTCCTCATATGCAAATTTCGAAGTTGGTCCAGATCTGAATAAACCTTATGTTCAAGTTGTTACATAGCAAATTAAGATGCACCAAGATGATCTACACGAGATTCTAGTCAAGTTACATATAAAGTTCATTTAGTTCGGAGCTACGGCCTAGAAGATATGAGCAAGACAAGATAAACATGGCATCGATGCAAAATGCACCGAAACATCAAGCAAACACCTCAAAACAAGGATGCAACATGATAATATGAAACTACATGCAATTCTAAGCAAGTTTCATATAAAGCACACTCAAAAAGGAGCAACGGTCCAACACACACACATGAAACAAGTTTAAAGGACAAGCTGTCCAAAATAGCAACTAGGCATATTGCAAGCATCAAAACAACATGCTACAGGACCTCAACAAGAAACAAAAGGCATGGACATGATGTACAGGTAAAGCATAACAAAACATGAACACTGAGCTATCTCCAGAAATCACTAGAACATGCTCAAACACACATGGCAAGATTGCAAATAATAACAGTTCAGAGTTAGCAGAAAATAACATCAGGTTGCAATGTTTGGAGCTACCAAACAACATGTTACAGGAACTTAACATGGCAAGCAAAGGCATGGCATGAACCTACTAAATGCATAGATCAAAAGTCCCTTACTGACGATGAGCCAAAAAGGATCAGAAAATATGATGGCACCCATGTAAACATGGCAAGTTATATTACAGATTCAAACATGGCAGAAACAACGATGCGAAGGCATGTAGATGAGCTTGTGCAACTCACTACAGAGCAAAACATGGCATGGCAAGGCAACCAACAGTAAGAAGGCATGTTTATGAAGCTAAGCAAGGCAAGAACAAGTCCATAGCATGCAAGGATCAAGTACAACAAGCTTGGCAAAATTGAATAACATGTAAACAATCTGCCAGGAAACATTTTGAAGCAAAAGTAGAGCACGAAAATGACATGGTAGACTACTCCATAATTGCAACCAGGGGCATTAATGGATAGACAATAACCACATGTTCAAAACATCCTGACTGAAGTATCTCAAAATATGCATGGATCTCTCTGTAGCAACAAGTTTACATGGCATCAAAATAACAACAGAACAGGGACTAAAACAGCAACACTACGGAGCCTAGTTTGCATGCTTGTGCTAGTCACCACATTGATCACAAAAATACATGGTAAGCACCTCTGTAAACAAGACATAGCATATATCAAAACACATGTAGACATCAACCTCATAGGATGCACACATCAATCATGGCAAAAATGACAAAAGAGCACGTTCTGTTAACAGACAGCAGACAACATCATGAAGCACTCTTGCAACAATGATTAAGGCATCAATATGAACTCAAATGAACATGATGCAATGGAATGAAATGAAGTACTCGTTGAGACGAACAATTTGACATATTACACGCACGAAACGGAGCTATATGCATGGAGATATGACGGGTCAAAGGTAGCACCAAAATGTTAGAAAACAGGGACTTGGTGAAAATCTCACCCCGAAGAAAGTTGGACGGTGAGGTTCGGGGACGGGGCGGTGCAGGCGTGCCGTTTGGTTCGGGGGTCGTAGGGGATCTGGGGCGAGGCCGTCCCAGCGGTAGGTCAACGCCGACCGGCGGCGGTTGCAGGCGCGAGGCGAGCTCGCCGATGACGGAGGAGGTCGGAGGAGGCCGGAGATGCTCGGGGCCGGCCGGATCCGGTCCGGCCCGACCGGATCCGCGGTGAGGCGGAGGCTCTGGCGAAGCTGTCGGTGTGGCGGAGTTCGCCGGTGACGAGCGGTGTGGTTGCACGGGCAATGGCGGATGCGGGCCCGGCGCGGGCCGGCCTCGGGCCCTGGCGGGCTGCGGGCGGCGGAGGAGAGAGAGGGCGCGGGCGAGGCGACGTGGCGCGCGGTGGTTGGCTCGGTCGGCGGCGAGGATGAGGTGGCGGCTGCGGATAGGCCGGAGGGAGGTGGCCGGCGGACATGTCCGGCGCGGAGAGGGAGGAGATTAGGGTTTCGGGGGAAAATCATCCGCGAATTTGGACGGGGAGGGCATATTTATAGATAGAGGGAGTTAGGAGAGTCCAAATGAGGAGCGGTTTTCGCCCACACGATCGTGATCGAATGACCGAGAGCATGGAGGGGAGTTAGATGGGTTTTGGTCTACTTTGGAAGGGTTGTTGGGATGCAAAGAGAGAGGGGCTTTACGGTTACCTGGTTAACCGTTGGAGTACCAAACAAACTCCAAATGGCACGAAACTTGACAGGCGGTCTACCGGTGCTATACCTGGCAAACCTCGGTCCATTGCGAGAACGTTTAACACCCGCTTACAATGAGAGACAAAAGGGGGACGCCGTAGGACATAGGAGCGCCGGATTGCAAAACGGACAATGGGGAAAAGGCTCGGATGCATGAGACTAACACGTATGCAAAATGAAATGCACATGATGACATGATAAAATGCAACACGCAAGCACATGACATGGTAACGACGGCGAATAACTGGCAGACACCTGGCGCATTGGATCCGGGGCGTTACAACACTCCTCCACTAACAAGAGATCTCGTCCCGAGATCTTAGGACCGAGACGGAAGGAAAAAGGGATGAGGTGAAACAAGAACTCGAGAAGAAGCAAAGAATCGAGAGCACTCGAAAAGAAGATAGGAACGACGAGAATGACGAGAATCGAAAGCTCACGGAATCAGATAGACTATGAAACCACTCCGGTTAGAACGAGATAGAATAAGGAATAAGACTGAAAGGATTTAGGCAGCACTCCGGTTGAACAAAGAAAGAATAGAACATGAACTTCACAAGATGAAATGGCACTTGACGACATAAGCAGCGCAATACCTCCGGAAGAATTGAAAGAATTTAATGAAAAGAACTTAGCAGGAAGGGTTGAACGGAGTTGTTGAGAAAATCAACAACGAAAGAATAAGCTTGTTGTGGGCTTATGGAAAACATCTCAGAAATTATGAGCTGATAACCGACCACAAGCGGAAAAAATTGAATAGCTGAGAAGAACGAAGAAATGCAAAACTCCACTTCAAAAGTTACGGAGACTTAAATGCACCTCGCGAAGCAAAAAGAAGAATACTTGAGCCTCGCCTACACGAATCTTGATGAACACTTGAGGAATGAATTAAATCATGAAGAACCACCATGAAGAACTCCGGTACAAAAGGATGATGATATAGAATGAAGTATGAAAGAATAAGATGAGCCTTGCGATGATTTAGATGGGGGTTCCGACGAAATAGTGGAGGAAAAATTTGAACTCCGGAAAAAGAAAAGATGAAAACACTTGGAACTAGAATTTATTCATCAAGAACAAACTCTGAAGGAAGAGATTACTCACTTGGATGAAATAAGAATAAGATTTATTGTATGCTTATCCTTCATCAAATTAAACAGATGAAAAGCAATGAATTTTGCATACTACTTATTCTTCTTGAAAAAGGATTCAGAAGTGACATATCGCAAACTTGAGAAGGTCTTCATGAACCACCGGTAGGATTGAAAGAATGAATGGATTAAAAAGATAATCAAGGAAAAAGAATCTTGAACGAGCCACCGTAAGAATTCGAAAATGACTGACGAAAGAGAATGAATCACCGGGAAGAATTAGAAGAACATATCTGCTTGAGGGGGTTTAGATGCAAAAGAACGAAGAGATGACGAGCTGATTACAGTATATTTGACAGAAGCACCGGGATAAATAGAGAACGACAACTGGAATGATGGCCTCTGATGAAAATAAACGGGGAAACAACTACTGACATACTCCGGATGGGTAGAGAAAAGGAATATCTGACAAATGGAATAATTTGGGAGGATAAATGAAGCTAGAACCACGAAACTTCGAGAGAATGAACAAGATTTAATAGGAACTCTTCTTCGATCTTCAAATGACAACGAGAAATACCACCAAAATTACTGAGATACTCCAGGAGAATGAAAAGCGAAGAGGTTGAGCCAACAATGAAAAGAATTGAAGTCGATCTTGAAAAGTCATCTGACTGATGAAATTCATTCTTACGTCAAACTTTGAAAAGAATTTGAGAATAACTCCGAGGGAATTAGAAGAGTCAGGTAAGATCCTAGAAAAAGACCTGTGGGTTAGGGCTCACTGAAGAGAAAACACCGTTGGAAAGGATTGTTTAAGAGATAGATGATGCACCGGAACACTTGAAATATTTGAATGAGGTGACAACCTCGAATTAATTGGAACACAGGTGAATCTTCTGAGATGTCTTGAACTCCGGAATGATTGAATGGCGAGATGCAAACGAGCAAGGAAAACACTTGAGCCAAGGGAAAGAATATTATCAACACTGAAAAACTTGAATTGGGTCCACCGGAAAAAGAAAAGGAATGAAGAATGACGAACAAGACGAGAATTCACCGGTTGGAATGATTGAGGGAAGACTGAAGAGGCTCCGTACGAATGAAATAGATGGTCCAGAGAGAGTCAGACTCCGGGAAGAAAAGGGTGGGAGGGCGGGAAAACAAAATCATCTTGGAAGGGGAAATCGACGAATATCTGGAAGAGAAAACACCGGTTGAAAACATTGAGGAGGGAGAGCAAAAACTTCGCACGAGTAGGATGGATACTCAATTACGGACTCCGGCTTCGAGAAGAAAAGGGGTGGGCAGGTGGGAAAGAAAACAACTAAGGATTGAACTTGCAAAGATGAAGAGGGTCGAGTCAACTTGACGAGAAGTGCACCGGATGAAAGAGCTGAGAACCTACGATCAGAAAAACCAACTGCGTGATCCTAAAGAAAATTTGAAAGGGAAGAGGAGTAATTCAAAACACCTACGTCAAGATTCCTCACCAGAGCGACAAAGGGGCTGAGGAGTAAAAAGAATTCCTACTCTCCGATACAACTAGACTCCGAAAACAGTTTTCTTCTAGACTCAACAATGGCCAAACTACACGATCAATCAAGGGGGCTCCTAGGGTCGGTCGAGGCTCTGATACCAACTTGTCACACCCAATATGCGACCCTATCCAAAAGGAACTCGAAGGTCCTACCAAGGATAGACCCGCATATTGAAACGCTTTGCAAGGTGGATATCATTACATCAACATTACATAATAGATGGGGATACATACATAAGGCATACAATGCCACTCGAATACAACATCAAAATACATAAGAGTATCATCCGACTACGGATGCAACACGAACATAAACTCAAACGACATCCACCCTGCTAGCCCAGGCTGCCGACCTGGAACCTATCCCCTGATCAAAGAAGAAGCAGAAGAAGAACTCCAAAACAAGCAAGCATCACTCTCGCGTCATGATCATCGCACAACCTGTACCTACAACTGTTGTTGTAGTAATCTGTGAGCCACGAGGACTCAGCAATCCCATTACCATGGGTATCAAGACTGGCAAAGCTTAAAGGGAAAGGAAGGGGTAAAGTGGTGAGGTTGCAGCAGCGACTAAGCATGATATGGTGCCTAACATACGCAAATAAGAGCGAGAAGAGAGCAAATGGAACGGTCGTGAAACTAGCAATGATCAAGAAGTGATCCTGAACTCCTACTTACGTCAAACATAACCCAAAACCGTGTTCACTTCCCGGACTCTGCCGAAAAGAGACCATCACGGCTACACACACGGTTGATGCGTTTTAATTCGGATCTGGTGTCAAGTTATCTACAACCGGACATTAACAAATTCCCATCTGCCTATAACCGATCAACGAAGTATATACCATCTCCCAGGAAGACCCGATCAGACTCGGAATCCCGGTTTACAAGACATTTCGACAATGGTAAAACAAGACGAGCAAAGCCGCCCGCTGTGCCGACGAATCCCGATAGGAGCTGCACATATCTCGTTCTCAGGGCACACCGGATGAGCAAGACGTCGAGTTGGCATAGACCCTAGTTGCCCAGGGGGCTCCGGACATCGCTCGGTTTGGACCAACACTTAGACAAGCACTGGCCCGGGGGGGGG
>NW_025226489.1:5361-8032 GCF_018294505.1 Triticum aestivum | reverse complement strand
GGGGGGGGGTAAAATAAAGATGACCCTCGAGAGCGCGACTCCCAAGGGAAAAAAGGCTAGGTGAGGCAAATGGTAAAACCAAGGTTGGGCCTTGCTGGAGGAGGTTTATTCAAAGCGAACTGTCAAGGGGGTCCCATAAATCACCCAACCGCATAAGGAATACAAAATCTGGGAACATAACACCGGTATGACGGAAACTAGGGCGGAAAGAGTGGAACAAAACACCAGGCATAAGGCCGAGTCTTCCACCCTTTACCAAGTATATAGATGCATTAATAATATAAGAGATATTGTGATATCCCAACCAAAATCCTGTTCACCATGGAGCAATCTTCAACTTCACCTGCAACTAGCAACGCTATAAGAGGGGCTGAGCAAAAGTGGTAACATAGCCAAACAATGGTTGCATAGGAAACGTGTCAAAGGTTAGAGGTTCATGGCAATTAGGGATGGCTTGATAAATAGGTGATAGGTAGCGCAGCATAGCGATAGAACGAAGCAACTAACATAGCAATGATAGTAGTGAGATCCAGGGAAATGGTCATCTTGCCTGAAATCCCGCAAGGAAGAAGAACGAGTCCATGAAGAAGATGAACGGATGAAGCCACGAAGACGAACCAAGCGTAGACGAACGAATCCTCACGATCGCAACGATGCGGGAACTATCGAGAAGAAGCACACAACATGGTAAACACACCACACATGAACAATGCATGATGCACAACAAGCATGATGCATGACAAGGCTACATGAAGCTACTCATGGCAAGAGATGATGCAAACAAGAGCAACACATCAAGGCAAGTTTAACTGAGGCCGAGAACAACATATAACAATTCCGGTAAGTCCTCATATGCAAATTTCGAAGTTGGTCCAGATCTGAATAAACCTTATGTTCAAGTTGTTAAACAGCAAATTAAGATGCACCAAGATGATCTACATGAGATTCTAGTCAAGTTACATATAAAGTTCATTTAGTTCGGAGCTACGGCCTAGAATATATGAGCAAGACAAGATAAACATGGCATTGACGCAAAATGCACCCAAACATCAAGCAAACACCTCAAAATAAGGATGCAACATGATAATATGAAACTACATGCAACTCTAAGCAAGTTTTATATAAATCACACTCAAAACGGAGCAACGGTCCAACACACACACATGAAACAAGTTTAAAGGACAAGCTGTCCAAAACAGCAACTAGGCATATTGCAAGCATCAAAACAACATGCTACAGGACCTCAACAAGAAACAAAAGGCATGGACATGATGTACAGGTAAAGCATAACAAAACATGAACACTGAGCTATCTCCAGACATCACTAGAACATGCTCAAACACACATGGCAAGATTGCAAATAATAACAGTTCAGACTTTGCAGAAAATAACATCAGGTTGCAATGTTCGGAGCTACCAAAAGACATGTTACAGGAACTTAACATGGCAAACAAAGGCATGGCATGAACCTACTAAATGCGTAGATCAAAAGTCCCTTACTGACCATGAGCCAAAAAGGATCAGAAAATATGATGGCACCCATGTAAACATGGCAAGTTATATTACAGATTCAAACATGGCAGAAACAACGATACGAAGGCATGTAGATGAGCTTGTGCAACTCACTACAGAGCAAAACATGGCATGGCAAGGCAACCAACAGTAAGAAGGCATGTTTATGAAGCTAAGAAAGGCAAGAACAAGTCCATAGCATGCAAGGATCAACTACAACAAGCTTGGCAAAATTGAATAACATGTAAACAATCTGCCAGGAAACATTTTGAAGCAAAAGTAGAGCACAAAAATGACATGCTAGACTACTCCATAATTGCAATCAGGGGCATTAATGGATAGACAATAACCACATGTTCAAAACACCCTTACTCAAGTATCTCAAAATATGCACGGATCTCTCTGTAACAAGTTTACATGGCATCAAAATAACAGCAGAACAGGGACTAAAACAGCAACACTACGAAGCCTAGTTTGCATGCTTGTGCTAGTCACCACATTGATCACAAAAATACATGGTAAGCACCTCTGTAAAGAAGACATAGCATATATCAAAACACATGTAGACATCAACCTCATAGGATGCACACATCAATCATGGCAAAAATGACAAAAGAGCACGTTCTGTTAACAGACAGCAGATAACATCATGAAGCACTCTTGCAATGATAATTAAGGCATCAATGTGAACTCAAATGAACATGATGCAATGAAATGAAATGAAGTACTCGTTGAGACGAACAATTTGACATATTACACGCACGAAACGGAGCTATATGCATGGAGATATGCGGGTCAAAGGTAGCACCAAAATGTTAGAAAACAGGGACTTAGTTAAAATCTCACCCCGAAGAAAGTTGGACGGTGAGGTTCGGGGACGGGGCGGTGCAGGCGTGCCATTTGGTTCGCGGGTCGTCGGGGATCTGGGACGAGGCCGTCCCAGCGGTGGGTCAACGCCGGCCGGCGGCGGTTGCAGGCGCGAGGCGAGCTCGCCGATGACGGAGGAGGTCGGAGGAGGCCGGAGATGCTCGGGGCCGGCCGGATCCGGTCCGGCCCGACCGGATCCGCAGTGAGGCGGCCGCTCACGCGAAGCTGTCGGCGGCAGCGGGTGGAGAGCGGCACCGGCAGGAGGCGCGGCCCGGGAGGCGGGGCGCAGGGC
>NW_025226489.1:0-4986 GCF_018294505.1 Triticum aestivum | reverse complement strand
GCGGGTGAGGCGACGTGGCGCGCGGCGGTTGGCTCGGTCGGTGGCGAGGATGAGGTGGCGGCTGCGGATAGGCCGGAGGCAGGTGGCCGGCGGACATGTCCGGCCGGGGCGGACGTGTCCGGCACGGAGAGGGAGAAGAGTAGGGTTTTGGGGGAAAATCATCCGCGAATTTGGACGGGGAGGGCATATTTATAGATAGAGGGAGCTAGGAGAGTCCAAATGAGGAGCGGTTTTCGCCCACATGATCGTGATCGAACTACCGAGAGCATGGAGGGGAGTTAGATGGGTTTTGGGCCACTTTGGAAGGGGTGTTGAGCTGCAAAGAGAGAGGGGCTTTACGGTTACCCGGTTAACCGTTGGAGTACCAAACGAACTCCAAATGGCACGAAACTTGACAGGCGGTCTACCGGTGCTATACCTAGGCCGCTTGGCAAACCTCAGTCCATTGCGAGAACGTTTAACACCCGCTTACAATGAGAGACAAAAGGGGGACGCCGGAGGACATAGGAGCGCCGGATTGCAAAACGGACAACGGGGAAAAGGCTCGGATGCATGAGACTAACACGTATGCAAAATGAAATGCACATGATGACATGATAAAATGCAACACGCAAGCACATGACATGGCAATGACGGTGAATAACTGGCAGACACCTGGCGCATCGGATCTGGGGCATTACAAGGATGGCGGCGCAGCGAATGGCGGCGCGCCAAGTGGCGGGGTTGCGCTGGCTGCGGCGGCGCGGAAATGGAGGTGGGAGGCGGCGGAGATCCCGAGGAGGAGAGGGGATTGCTGCGGCTAGTGTTAGGGAAGGGTGAGGTTGTCCAAAAATGGAAGGAGGAGGGGATTAAATAGGTGGGGGTTAGGGTTAGAGGGGGGTTTGAGGCCGTTTTGGAGCCGTTCGATTACCATCGGACGGTCCGGAGTGGAGGGGAAGTGTAGGAGGGCTAGACGGGCTGTGATGAGAGGCCTCGGGCTAAGAGGAGAGAATAGAAGTGAGGCCCGGCGACTGTTCCGGAGACCGAAACGTCCGGCAAAAATACCGGCAACGGTGCCGCTATATATTTAACGGTTGGGCTATCAAACGAGCTCCGAATGTGACGAAACTTGACAGGCGCTCTACCTACACTATAATAAGTCTGCATGCCAACTATCACCCCATTCCGAGAACATTTTTATGCCACTTATAAAATATATTTCGGAGGTGCCGCGGGCGCGCGCGAGTGTGGTCGGGCTCGGAACGGACAATGGAGAGAACCGGGGAAACCCGAACGGATGCAAGTTTTGAAAAACATGCAGATGAAATGCAGATGATGACATGGCAAAATGCAACACGCAAGCAAATTATATGGCAAAGACGGTGAATAACTGGAAGACACCTGGCGCATCGAATCCGCGGCGTTACACCGAATCCTAATTGGACTAGGAGTCCAAGTAGGACTCCCTCCTTGGCGCGCCCCCTCTAGGGCCTGCCTCCTCCTCCCCCTCCCCCTTATATACGTGGGAGGGGGGCACCCCAAAGACACACCAAGTCTTCTCTTTGCCGTGTGCGGTGCCCCCCCCTACAGTTACACACCTCGGTCATATCGTCGTACTGCTTAGGCGAAGCCCTGCGCCGGTAACATCATCATCACCATCGCCACACCGTCGTGCTGACGGAACTCTCCCTCGTCCTCAACTGGATCAAGAGCTCGAGGGACGTCATCAAGCTGAATGTGTGCTGAACGCGGAGGTGCCGTACATTCGGTGCTTGGATCGGTTGGATCGCTAAGACGTTCGATTACATCAACCGCATTACTAAACGCTTCCGCTTTCGGTCTATGAGTGTACGTGGACACACTCTCCCCGCTCGTTGTTATGCTTCTCCTAGATAGGTCTTGCGTGATCGTAGGAAATTTTTCAAAATACTACGTTCGCCCATGCTATTTAATATAGTGGCGGATATGCTAGCGGTCATGATTGAGAGTGCCAAGGTTGATGGTCAAATTGATGGGGTAGTAAATCATCCAGTTGATGGTGGTCTCTCTAAACTTCAATATGCCGACGATATGATTCTCTTCATGGATCATGACCTCGAGAAAGCGAGAAATATGAAATTGATTTTAACAACATTCGAGCAACTCTCGGGTCTCAAGATCAATTTTCATAAAAGTGAATTGTTTTGCTTTGGCAACGCTCAAAACGAGGCCCACATGTACGCTGAATTATTCGAATGTGGGTTGGGCCAGTTTCCGATCACATATTTGAGAATACCGATACATTATCGGTGACTCACAAATGCTGAATGGAAACACGTCGATGAGAGACTGCAAAAAGACTTAACAGTTAGAAAGGTAAACTGCTATCTCTGGGTGGAATATTGGTCCTCATAAATTTAGTACTAAGTAATATGGTACTATATATGATTTCCTTCTTCCAGTTACCGAAAGGAGTCTTACATAGATTGGATTATTTCCAATCAATATTCTTTTGGCAAGGAGATAGCGAGAGAAGGAAATATCGACTAGCTAAATGGAATGTGGTTTGCCGTCCCAAAGACCAAGGCAGGTTGGGCATTCATGATCTTGAGGTTAAGAATAGGGCCCTCCTCGGTAAATGGTTGTTTAAATTACTGACAGAAGATGGTGTATGGCAAACCCTCCGAAGGAGGAAATATGTAGGTTCCAAGGTGGTATCCCAAGTATACTGGAAGCCCGGGGATCCCCATTTTTGGGCGGGTCTAATGGCTACGAAGAAATATTTCTTTGGCTATGAATCCTTCTCAATTAAGGACGACTCGGAAATTAGATTCTAGGAGGACAAGTGGCTAGGAAATACCACCCTCCGGGAACAATATCCATCTCTATACAACAGTATGCGCCACAAGGGTGATACTACTATTGCCACGGTAATGGAGTCATTTCCGCCAAATGTGACATCAAGGGTCTGCAACAAACAAGAAGTAAACATCAGCAGATTTACAACTTCACATATTCAAACCGGAAGAGATATGCATCATGTTGCAGGTGTAGCCAAGTACACTTGAAAGCGAACTTGATATAACTTTGCAAAGTTGAACAAAGTTGAAAGTATACGACTTCATACAAGATAAAGCAAGCCAAATTAGAGGGGAAAGGAGGGCAGCAACATGCACATGAAGCAAGATTGGGCATAATCTCATGTTGTTGCTCTTTGAAACGAAGAACAGTTTTATATCAACTAAAACCGGTCATGCCTAAAAAAAGGACATGTGTCTAAGTGACACAAAAATAGTCTCTCTTTTTTCAAACACACACAAACAAATTGATACAAGCACTATCTTAAAGCCTCTCTTTTTTGCGAATGTACCTTAATTAAGGCCTCCTTAACTGATAAGTATTCTTTTTTATGTATGGGGATCTAAATTCTTAACGTGCGTGCTTGCTCAACAAAAGATTACTGAAAAATACAAATATTTTCAGCGCAACATAGTTTTCAATGGGACTTTGTGCTGCCGAATTTAAATTCAGTTTTGCTAAAACTCATTTAGATGAGATATAATTTGGTCTCATTCACCTTTTATGGCCATTGGATGTGATGCTATAAGATGCGTGTGTACTGACGTGGGTTGTATCTATTCTTGTTTTCAAAGTGAATGAGACCAAATTATATCTCATCTAGATGAGTTCTAGGTACTCCCATTTAAATTTGTGCGTACATCTCATTGCAGAAACCAAGCCACTATTCTTTTCTTATTAAAGGGCGTTAACTTTTGTTACCATACGTGCTTGCTCACAACTATACCAATTAAATTATGGATTTTTTTAATGTGAACATGGATTTAACGGGTCTCTACGTTATTTGGCGTAACAGGTCCACTAGTAGTCAAAAAAAACCCACGGAAGGACATGCATACAACTCTCTCTAGCTATGCTACTGTAGCTAGCGTGAGTTTGTTGCAAGAGAAGGCACTAGAAAAAGCTGCCCGTACCGCCGATAGTTACTGCCCGTGGCTGCATAGATCTGCTAAAACCGGCAAGCTTAAGGTAGCTCCCAGCTGCATAGTTACTGCCCCCGTCCTATATATAAGCTAGGTGCAGCTTGCTCACCATAACAAGCTAGCGCATCTATCCATCATGGCCAAGAAGCCGAAGCTCTTCTCCGCCCTGCTCTCCTTCCTCCTCCACGGGACTAGGCCTCCGATCTCCAGCCGGGTCACTGCCACCGCCATGACTGAATCGTCACCGCACCCTTCCTCGCTGCACCACCTCGGCAGATCCTCACATCCTCCCATGGCAGAGAAGATCGCCGCCGGGCGAACCCTCGTCCTCGACGTGGACGCCGCGCTCCTTGTCCCATCGTCGTCATCCCTCTTCCCCTACTTTATGCTCGTGGCTCTCGAGGCTGGAGGATACGTACGAGGCCTCGTACTCCTCCTCCTCTACCCAATCATCTTAAGCATGGGCCGCGCCAGCGATGTGGCAGTGAGGGTGATGGCCATGGTGGCCTTCTGCGGGCTGCGCGCGAGCCGGTTCCGTGCCGGCCGCGCCGTGCTACCCAAGTAGTTCATGAAGGACGTGGTGGCTGAAGGGTTCGAGGCCATGAGGATGAGCGGCGCCGCTGGCGGGCGGAGAGTGTGCGTGACGAGGCGGTTGCCGAGAGTGATGGTGGAGGGGCTCCTGAGGGATTACCTCGGCGCCGAGGCTGTAGTCGGAAAGGAGATGAAGGTGCTGTGGGGGTTCTACACTGGACTAATGGAGGAAGAAGGCGAGGTGGTGTTGGAAGAGGAGAAGAAGATCATGGCGGAGGGTGATGATGCTCTGGGATTCTGCGGGTCGTTAGAGTTTCTCTCGCATCCTATTCCACGTTCTTGCAAGGTACGTAGTATAACATAAATCTCCATCTAGCAAGCTGCGTGTTTTCTCTTGGCAATCACTCCCCAGGAAAAAATAACTAATCACTATATAAAGAATAACAACACCATACTCTTTATACATACATGTGTTTGTGTGTCTGTTAATTACACC
>NW_025226488.1:0-14577 GCF_018294505.1 Triticum aestivum | reverse complement strand
GCATCCCCGGTGTCACCGCACACGGTGAGGACGCCGCTGCTCTCGGGCATTTTCATGAGGTTGTACGCCGGGTGAGTCGCAACCATGAACCGGGCCAGCGCCGGATAGCCGAGGATGGCGTTGTATGGGAGGCTGATGGGAGCGATGTCGAAGTCGATTAGCTCCGTGCGGAAGTTGTCGTAGGTGCCGAAGGTTACCGGGAGACGGATCTGCCCCAGGGAGCTGGAGGACCCGCCCCCGACGCCCCCGAAGGGCTGGCTGGGCCAAAGCCGTTCCGGCGGTATGTGGAGGAGGCTGAAGGCTTCAATCGAGAGCACGCTAAGGCCCGAGCCGCCGTCGATGAGAGTCCTGGTGACGGCCACCTGGCAGATGGTGGGAGTGCACAACATCGGGAGTGCGCCTGAGCAGACCGAGTTGGAGGGGTGGTCCTTTGAGCTAAAGGAGAGATCGGCCTTGGGCACCGACCGACCTGAGGGAGCCCCCTGCCGCGTGGAGGCGGCGCCGACTTGGCGGACGAACGGCTTGACGTGGCGGCCCGAAGGTGGTGCCTGCGAGCCGCCCAGGAGGGCCGCGACGACCGGGGGCGCCGGCGCATCTTGCCTGGTGAGGAAGAGGTTGCGTGGCTCTTCCCGAGGGGCCACGGAAGCCGCCGATAACTTGTCCGGCCACCGCACTTGTCGCAAGGCTGGGGCCAAGGCTTGGAGCCCCCTGGCCCCCGCGCTAGTGCTAACGACCGGAATGGACGGTGCGCCACTCATCGCAGGGCGAGTCATGGTGTCGGCGGAGAGCGGGTTGGCAGAAGGAGGAGCTCCAGCGTACCCCTACCTGGCGCGCCAAATGTTGGATTTCGGGTTCCGTCAGTCCCTCTAGATTCGAACACTGGGGTGCGCACGGAGATTTCGCCCTCTGCCTACCTGCACCTCACCGCCACACTATGATCTAAGCAATCAAGGAACAACACAAGAGAAACAGAGTTTATACTGGTTCAGGCCACCATTGTGGTGTAATACCCTACTCCAGTGTGTGGTGTGGTGGATTGCCTCTTGGGCTGATGATGAACAATACAAGGTAGAACAGCCTCGCGAGGGTCTGTTCTTGGCTGGCGCGATGAACCGCTAAGGGGAGTTCAGTCGCTCTTTCTACTGGTTTCCTGGTGAGGATCTCATGCCTCTATCTTGTGGTGGCTAGTCCTATTTATAGGCGAAGGCCCTGGGCCTCCTCCCAAATATTGAGCGGGAAGGGCGCCAAAAATTGGCCATTTTGAAGGGGAACATCTAGTACACTTATCCTGACTAAAGTTGGTCCTCGCCTGCCAAAGGTTCTGGTGGTGACGCCGGCTTGGGCTCCACGATGACCTCCATCCCGCCGTTCTGCTGGTCTTGGTCTTGTTGCACCGAAATGGATGCCTTTGCTTGATGCTCTCGCCTGCGCTTGCTCCCCTTGCACCAAAGAGGAAAGGGAGGACACTGCGCGGCCTGGCGCCTGCCTGGCGCCCTTGGTCGTCATGGCTTGCGTCATGGGCACCTCGTGAGGTACCCCGCCTTGATCTCTCCGCCTCCTCGCGAACCAGCCTGACAAGGCCGTGCCTGAGGAAGCCTCCTGTCGTCCGCCCCACGAGGCTTGGCCCCTCGCGAGGGTCTTGAGCTCATGCTGATGAAGATGGGCCATGCTGGGCCGCCCCTTGAGCCACGCCGCAGGCCGTAGGCAGGCAAGTCTGGGGACCCCCGTTCCCAGAACACCGACAAGCCCCAACCAGCTCGATCGATCGGGGTCCTGTTCATCCAGAGGCAACGCCACGGGGTCTTGTTCATCCACCCCCACCACTCACTGTTCATCCAATCCCCCGCCCGCAACGCTCACTATTCATCAAAGAGGCAGCATCAATCGGCTTCAGTTAGCAACAGTAGTGAAGAAATCGCTCGATCGGGTTCAGTTAACAGCCATCGATCGACCGCTCGGGTTCAGTAACGTGTAGCCTGCAGTGCAATTGCTCGGATTTAGTTAGAGCCCAACGCCTCGGTCGGGTTCAGTTAGAGCCAACGCCTCGCACACACGCGCGTACCTGTACGAGAGAAACGCGCATCGCTCGGCCCCGACCACCCACTATAACCGGGAACACCGCCATATTTTCCTTGCCCTCGCTTCTACCATGGTTTTTTCCGTCATGGACAGCCCAAAGAATATCATGCAGCTGCATCTCCGACCCGCCTAGGACGAAAAGCCCATTTTCTGTCATGATTTTTTGTCATAGAAGTAGGAGCCCACCACATCTATGATGATACCGGGTTTTGTCACAATTTTCGTCATAGAAGTGTCAGAAGTATGACAGAAAAATTTCGTTCGACCCAAAATGTCACGGATGTGTCTTTTTTTGTAGTGAGATGTCCACTAGTAGGCATGGGTGTATTCATACCTTTGCATTCTTGCATGTTGAACTTCTTGAATAAGTCCTTGGTATACATTGTTTGGGAAGCAAAGGTAGCCTCCTTAGTTTGCTTGATTTGCAAACAAAGAAAGAACTTGAGTTCACTCATCATAGACATCTCAAACTTCTCCGACATTAGCCTTCCAAACTTTTCACTAAAATGAGGGTTAGTCGAACCAAATATGATATCATCCACATAAATTTGGCATACAAATAATTCACCATTAACCCTTTTAGTAAAAAGTGTAGAATCAATTTTTCCAATCTCAAACCCTTTTTCAATAAGGAACTTAGTTAAGCATTTATACCACGCTCTAGGAGCTTGTTTAAGACCATAGAGAGCTTTGTGAAGTTTTTATACATGATCTGGTTTCTTGGGATTAACGAAGCCGGGAGGTTGTTTAACATAAAATTCCTCCTTAATTTCACCATTAAGAATTGTATTTTTAATGTTCATTTGATATAAAGTGATATCATGGTGACTGGCATAAGCAAGTAAGATGCGAATGGATTCAAGTCTAGCAATGGGGGCATATGTCTCACTATACTCCATACCTTCGAGTTGAGTGTAGCCTTGAGCGATGAGACGAGCCTTATTGCATACAACTTGTCCATCTTCATCTGGCTTATTCTGAAACACCCATTTGGTTCCAATGAAATTGTGCTTCTCATCGGGCTTTTCAACCAACGTCCACACTTGGTTCCTCTCAAAATTGTGTAGCTCTTGATGCGTGCGTTTACCCAATTCGGATCATCAAGAGCATCTTCAACCTTCATATGTTCAATACTAGAAATAAATGAGTAATGTTACAAAAGTTAGCCAAACAAGTTTTAGAGCGAGTAATTCTCCCGGTTTGAATATCATCGAATATTTGTTCGATGGGATGATCACTTGAGACTCTTGCTCGAACTTGTGAGAGCTTTTGTTTGGGTTGGGGTGGAACATCCTCTTCATTGTCTTGTTCTTCCTCTTGCCTCTCTTAATTGTCGTTGGCGTTGTTGTTATCTTGTGGAGGTGGAGCAGGAGGTCGATGAGGTTCACCTTGTTGTACATCCTCGTTTCCATTATCTTGATGTGTTCCACTTGTGGATGCCTCCAAGTCAACTTGTGGTTCACCTTGGAGTGAAGTTGATGCTTCGACTTGGACAGATGAGGTACTCTCCTTCACCTATGTTGGGCGAATCTTGCCAATAGACAAGTCTTGTATTGTTTCCGAAAGATCTTTGTCACCTACATCAATTGGCAATTGCTCTACTTGCGAGCCATTAGATTCATCAAACTTCACATCTACCATCTCTTCAACCTTTTGGGTGAAATTGTTGTAGACATGGTAAGTGTGAGAGTTTGAGTCATAACTGAGTAGGAAACTTTCATGAGATTTAGGAGCAAACTTCGAATGACGATGCTTATCTAGAATATAGCACTTTGAGCCGAATACTCGAAAGTATCCAACTTGGGTTTTTTTTACCGGTGAGAAGCTCGTATACCATCTTGCCGAGTAGCTTGTGAAGATATAGACGATTCGTTACATGACAAGCTGTCTCAACCGCTTCCGCCCAAAAGTGTTTTGGCATCTTGTACTCATCAAGCATCGTTCTTGCCATTTCAATGAGCGTCCGATTCTTCCTCTCAACAACTCCATTTTGTTGAGGCGTGTACGTAGCCGAGAACTCATGTGAAATCCCTTCTTCATCAAGAAAGGTGTCCATATTGGCGTTCTTGAACTCCTTTTCGTTGTCGTTGCGAACCTTCTTGATCTTCACTTCAAATTGATTTTGGGCTTTCCTAGCAAAGTTCTTGAAGATCTTTTGGACCTACGATTTATCATCAAGAAAGAACACCCACGTAAATCTTGAAAAATCATCAACAATGACCAATCCGAATGAGTTACCACAGAGACTCTTGTAGGCATTGGGACCAAAAAGATCCATGTGAAGTAGCTCGAGGGGTCTTCTCGTGGTCATGATGTTCTTCACGAGATGACTTCCTCCAACTTGTTTTCCTACTTGGCAAGCACTACAAAGTCTATCCTTGTCAAATATAACATCTTTAACACCAAGGATATGATAACCTTTAATAAGCTTATCAAGATTTCGCATGCCCACATGACCTAACCGTCTATGCCACAACCAGCCTTTAGAAGATTTAGAAATTAAGCAAGTTCTAGGTTGAGCCTTTTTAGTGAAATCAACAATGTATAGATCACCTCTACGTATACCGGTAAAGACCATATTATGATTATCTCTTCAAAACACTTGGCAATCTACTTCAATAAATAGGACATTGAAACCAAAATTGTCTAGTCTAGATACATAAAGTAAATTATAGCCAAGAGATTCAACGAGCATAACATTTTGTATGGAGCTGTCATGTGAGATGGCCACCTTACCAAGGCCAACCGCCGAACCCTTTGAATTATCACCAAAAGTGACATACTTTCGAGGGCCATCATTTTCAGAAAGCTCATGAAACATATCCTTGTCTCCCGTCATGTGATCGGTACATCCCTATCAAGAACCCATTCCTTTCCTCCAGCCATGTATCGAAGGTTAGCCATAAGACCAAAGTGTCTCATAGACTCATCGAGATCATAGTCATTATCACCATCCTCATCATAGTATCCATGTTCAACATCTTCTTGTGATTGATCATTACCTATGGAGAGTGATTCATTAGATTTGTGATCACGACAATGTGCATCTCTATGAATTCCAATGACTTCAGAAATGATGTTGCTATTGCTTCCAACATCTCCTTTGGCACGCATAAGGTTACGAAGCTCAAATAGACAATCACCAAACTTAGGATCATTAGGATTCATTTTATTTAAAGCAATGGACTTGTGAAGAATCTCATCTAAGTTTTTCAAGGAATGGTCTGGAAATCGTTCCTCAAGATATCTCAATATGGTGTAAGCACATTCAAAAGTTGGCAAGCATGCAATCAAATTTCTAGGCAATCCTCTAGTGATAAGATTGATAGTTCTAAGATTGTGAATCATGTGAAGAGACTCATTGGGGGTAGGATGCAATGGATCAACAAGGGGTGCACAAGGGCTAGTAATGTACTTGTTCAATTGATATTCATTGAAAATCTCAAGCATCTCATTTTTCCAAGCATTATAGAACTCTCCATAAAGCATAGGCACTCTACGTCTAATACTCCCAATCATAGACTCATCCATCTTCCTCCAATGGTGATTAAACAAAAGCAATGGAGACCAAAGCTCTGATACCAATTGAAAGGATCGAGAAGAGGTGTCTAGAGGGGGGTGATTAGACCCTCAACAAGTAAATGTAGCAGTTTTAAATTTTTCAAGTTGAGGTTGGAGATTAGCACAATTTCAAACATTCACAATACATTTCAAGCAAGCATGTCAAGAGTATATGAGCAGCGGAAAGTAAAGCATGCAATTTGCAAGAAAGTAAAGGGATGGGATTGGAGTGTGCAAACGCAATTGGAGACACGGAGATTTTTGGCATGGTTCTGATAGGTGGTGCTATCGTACATCCATGTTCGTGGAGACATCAACCCATGGAGGGTAACGGTTGCGGGAGTCCATGGAGGGCTCCACCCACAAATGGTCCACGAAGAAGCAACCTTGTCTATCCCACCATGGCCATCGCCCATGAAGGACTTGCCTCACTTGGGTAGATCTTCACGAAGTAGGCAATCTCCTTGCCCTTACAAACTCCTTGGTTCAACTCCACAATACTGACGGATTGTCCCAAGTGACACCTAACCAATCTAGGAGACACCACTCTCCAAAAGGTAATAGATGGTGTGTTGATGATGAACTCCTTGCTCTCGTGCTTCAAATGATAGTCTCTCCAACACTCAACTCTCTCTCACAGATTTGGATATGGTGGAAAGATGATTTGAGTGGAAAGCAACTTGGGGAAGGCTAGAGATCAAGATTCTTGTGGCAGGATTGGAATGTCTTGGTTCCAACACATGAGTAGGTGGTTCTCTCTCAAAAAATGAGTAGTAGAAGTGTAGGCACATTCTGATGGCTCTCTCAAATGGAGAAGGGGGTGGAGGGGTATATATAGCCTCCACACAAAATCTAGCCGTTACACAGAATTTACCAAACTCAGTGGGACCGAATAATGAAACTCGGTCAGACCAATCTGGTTCAAAATGTGAACGTTAGAGTTTTTGGTGGGACCAACAAGGTCAACTCGGCGGGACCGATGTGTTAGGGTTAGGGAAAAACCTCATCTCGGTGAGACCAATTGCATGAACTCGGTGAGACCGATTTCAGCAATAAGCAAACAGAGACTTGGTCAAGCAAACTCGGTGGGACCGACTGCACATTTCGGTGAGACCTAAATAATTGCAATAGGCAACAAGTTTGCAGGGCCATCTCGGTGAGACCGAGATCCCATCGGTGAGGCCGAACTGATTAGGGTTTCTGGCAGTGGCTATGTCAAGTGAACTCGGTGGCGCCGGATAGATCAAATTGGTGGGGCCGAGGTTGACCTTGGGTTTAGGACATATGTGGAAATGAGAAAATGGTTGAGGGTTTTTGGAGCATATCACTAAGCACTTTGAGCAAGAAAGCCATTAAGCAACACCTCATCCCCTTTTAATAGTATTGAATTTTCATATGGACTCAATGTGATCTTGGATCACTTAAATAGAAAATGAAGAGTCTTGAGCAATTTGCCAACGTTTGTCGTTAGCATCTTGAAGGAGTTCCACATCCTCTTGTCCTTCCACTCCACTGTTGAACTTATATCTAAAATATACTAGATAAAAGTATTAGTCCAACAAGGGATATGTTGACATTAATTACCAAAATCACCCAGGGAGCACTTGTGCTTCCACGCGCGTTCAGGACCCCGGGGGCCAGGGGCCCTGTCCGGAGGCGGGTCCCCAAGGGAGATAGGCCGTGAACTCACGACTATGTGAAGGGACCTGCGCCCCAAGCGACTCGTCTCGATCCTGGAGGCAGGGACGGGGTCCGTGCTCCGGGGGCCTGACACGCCCCGTCTCCTGAAGACCTATCCGTGACACTCTCACGTAATAATGAGTGGGGCTATACATGCCCTAGAGTCTCCTGAGTGCCGCAGTGGCGCCTCACGAGGGCTCCCACCCATGCCCAAATGGAAGCCCCATGCTCCACGCTGGCGGATAACACAGTCTTTCAACAACTATGCCCATGCCCAATGGAAGCCCCATGCTTCACTCTGGCGGACGACACGGTCTTTCAGTGACTATGCCCATGGAAGCCCCATGCTCCTCGCTGGCGAGAAGATTAGTTAGGATGCCGAACGCGGCTTGTCTTGCTTTCCTCTTGTAAACAAGTGCGACTTTTTGGAATAAATTCAAAGTTTCTCATCTTTATTTTTCGAAAAGGGGTGAGAATTTTTCTCCTCGCATTTCTCTTTGTGTTAAGCCTTGGTTTTCGGACGCCTGGCAGTGGCAGGCTCCTATCTCTCTGCCCTTGAGAACCTTGCGAGCAGGGGTCAGGCACGATGCGCATGCCTGGAACGCCCTGAGACCTCAGGCTGCCACGGCCGTGGGCCTTGCACATGCACCTCGCCAAGGATCTTGGCGTCCGAGTCCTCGCACGGTACTCTCGAGGAAGCTTGCGGGCACACGCAACTCAAAATCGCCTGGCTTGGGGGCACAAAAAAAGTAAAAGGAAAGTGATGCAAGGAAGTACAACACTAATTCTTATATCATAAAAAGTTATTCCAAAGTGCTTTCACCTCCCTGCGAGGTTACGCCCAAAACCTTAGCAGGGAAATAAGGGAAGAATGGCCTAGGGAGATGCGTCATCAGCATCGTCACCACCACCGTCGTTGTCATCGGCCCCATGCCCCTCGATCGTAGGTGGGCCGTCATCGTTGGCAGGGGCGAGCTCCGCCATCAAGTCCATATGGTCCTCCACCTAGTCCACCAGGGTGCGTCCGATCACGTCAGGCACTGGGGCCATCACGGCCCTGAAGTGGAAGTCAGGATTGGAGCGGAGGAGATGGCTGAAGATGTGTGAGACGGCACATGCGAGAAGGTCGTGGCTCTTCTCCTCGACGAGTTGACACGCCGTCGCAGCTCCACCTTTGAGGCGCTCCACGATCTTGGTGAAGAAGCCAAGATAGACAGCGTCATCGGCAACGAGGGGGCTGGCAACGCTCTCGTCACAAAGGTTGCTCAGGGCCCCGCTGGCCCTATGCTCGAGGTCTTGGAACATCTTGGAGCGTGTGTGTTGCAGTCCTCGGGCCCGCTCCGCTTCATCCGAGGCCTTCGCCACAAGAGAAATGACGAACTCCACCTGCGTGTAAAGGAATGATAGCTCAACTCTAGTCGTGGCATGGTTTCCACCGCCGCTCGCTCACGCCGTTCCGCCGCAACTAGCTTCACCTTGAGGTTGTCGGCCTCGTGCTTCAGCTCGTCGCACCGCGCATGGAAGCGAGCCCCCTAGCACCCCAGCTTCTTGCGGTACTCGTCGGAGAGGGCCTTGCGGACTCTAGCCACCCTCTCGTCGGCCTCCCTCTGGACCGTCACCTCCCGAGCAGCGAGGGCATCCTTTGTGGCGGTCACATAGCGCTCCATCACCTCCAGCCGTTCGCGCTCTAGGCTGTGCTCCAACACCTCGAGCGCTAGCGCGTCCTCGAGTGCCTGGGACCCAGTCTCGCCCGTGGGTGACCTGCCTACCAGCGCCACGAGGGTTGATATGTCTCCAACGTATCTATAATTTTTGATTGTTCCATGCTATTATATTACCCGATTTGGATGTTTATGGGCTTTACTTTACACTTGTATATCATTTTTGGGACTAACCTACTAACCGGAGGCCCAACCCAAATTTCTGTTTTTTTGCCTATTTTAGTGTTTCAAAGAAAAGGAATATCAAACGGAGTCCAAATGGAATGAAACCTTTGGGAGCAGTCTTTTTGGAACAAACGCAATCCAGGATACTTGGAGTGGACGTCAAGAAGCAGCCGAGGCGGCCACGAGGCAGGAGGGCGCACCCCCACCCTCGTGGCTCCCCTGACCTACCTCCATCGCCTATATATATATCCATGTACCCCGAGAACATCCAGGAGCACCACAAAAAACTATTTCCACTGCCGCAACCTTCTGTATCCACGAGATCCCATCTGGGAGCCTTCGCCGACGCTCCACTGGAGGGGGAATCGACCACCGAGGGCCTCTACATCATCTCCAAGGCCTCTCCGATGAGTTGTGAGTAGTTTACCACAGACCTTCGGGTCCATAGTTATTAGCTAGATGGCTTCTTCTCTCTCTTTGAATCCCAATACAAAGTTCTCCTCGATCTTCTTGGAGATCTATTCGATGTAACTCTTTTTGCGGTGTGTTTGTCGAGATCCCATGAATTGTGGGTTTTATGATCAAGTTTATCTATGAGAAATATTTGAATCTCCTCGGAATTCTTTTATGTGTAATTGGTTATCTTTGCAAGTCTCTTAGAATTATCAGTTTGGTTTGGCCTACTAGATTGATCTTTGTTGCAATGGGAGAAGTGCTTAGCTTTGGGTTCAATCTTGCGGTGTCCTTTCCCAGTGACAGCAGGGGCAGCAAGGCACGTATTGTACTATTGCCATCGAGGATAAAAAGATGGGGTTTATATCATATTGCTTGAGTTTATCCCTCTACATTATGTCATCTTTCTTAATGCGTTACTCTGTTCTTATGAACTTAATACTCTAGATGCAGACATGAGTCGGTCGATGTGTGGAGTAATAGTAGTAGATGCAGAATCGTTTCGATCTACTTGTTGCGGACGTGATGCCTATATACATGATCATGCCTAGATAATGTCATAACTATGCACTTTTCTATCAATTGCTCGATAGTAATTTGTTCGCCCACTGTAATACTTATGCTATCTTGAGAGAAGCCACTAGTGAAACCTATGGCACCCATGTCTATCTTTTATCATATAAGTTTCCAATCTACTTTTATTTGCAATCTTTACTTTCCAATCTATATCATAAAAATACCAAAATATTTATCCTATCTTATTATCTCTATCAGATCTCACTTTTGCAAGTTACCGTGAAGGGATTGACAACCCCTTTATCGTGTTGGTTGCGAGGTTCTTGTTTGTTTGTGTAGGTACGAGGGACTTTTGAGGAGCCTCCTACTGGATTGATACCTTGGTTCTCAAAAACTGATGAAAATACTTACGCTACTTTGCTGCATCACCCTTTCCTCTTCAAGGGAAAACCAACGCAGTGCTCAAGAGGTAGCAAGAAGGATTTCTGGCGCCGTTGTCGGGGAGGTCTTCACTTTAGTCAAGACATACCAAGTACCCATCACAAACTCATCTCCCTCGCATTACATTATTTGCCATTTGCCTCTCATTTTCCTCTCCCCCACTTCACCCTTGCCATTTTATTCGCCCTCTCTTTCCCTTGCTCCTCGCATTTTCTACCGTTATGTATGAAACTGGGGAGATTGTCGTTGTATGGACAATAGTAATAACATGGAAAAATTTGATGGTCATACTAAAAAGTTTTGAATCGGTAGTGGTAATATTATTGGAAAAGGGGTTATTCAAGATTTCTACTTGTGCTGGTGCTTTACCTTCTATGGGTAGTTCCATTCTTTATAGAACCAGTAGTCTTGCGGATTCTATCGCCATGCTTATAGTTGAGCTTGAAAGACACTTTATGCACATGCATCCTTGCATATAAAGGATTTTTCTAGAATTTTCTAATATTGAGCATTCTTCTGTTAAGCACACAACTACTATCTTTTTGGCACATGAGTTCAGATTTATAATAAAAGAAGCCAAAGAAATTTTTGCACACTATAGGGTGGACGATGGCCGTCCTCCCATAGAGGCAATCCTCTTTGATCAAGAGGACATAATGCGTTTTTAATCTTTACACTATGTTGCTTTTAATGAAAACCTTAGAAAAAAGGTTCCTACCAATGTTCTAGTTGATAGAATTTACGAACTTAATAATTATTTTTCTACTCAAAATAAGGAGTTAGGATATTCTCTTGAGAATAGGCTGATGAAGTTATGTCAAGAGAATGCTTATAATGATGAATTGGTTGTGCAATATGAAGGGCCAAAGGAGGAACCCATACCTCCCGAGATTGATCTTGGGGACTTCTGTCCCATTAAATTTAGCCCTTTTGATTATTTTTGCTTGCCTCAAAGAAAACTTGCTGCTGAACGTAGGGAATATGAAATGAGTTTTCGTGATCTATCTTATTATTATGGCAATACTTAGATCTATTCTCGCTTTTATGCCTAGCTAGGGGCGTTAAACGATAGCGCTTGTTGGGAGGCAACCCAATTTTATTTTTGTTTCTTGCTTTTTGCTTCTGTTTAGTAATAAATAATTCATCACGATTCTGTTTAGATGTTGTTTTATGTTTTAATTAGTGTTTGTGCCAAGTAGAACCTATACGATAACCTACGGTGATTGTTAATTTGATTCTGCTGAAAAACAGAAACTTTTGCACACACGAGAATAATTTTAATAAATCACAGAAACGTGATTTTGCATTGATTCATTTTGCAGTAGATCAATAGACAAATTTCCCAGGACTTCCTATCTTGGTAGGATTTTTAGAGTTCCAGAAGTATTCAAAAGTTACAGATTACTACAGACTGTTCTGTTTTTGACAAAATCTGTTTTTCGTGTGTTGTTTGCTTATTTTGATGTATCTATGGCTAGTATCGGGGGGTATGAACCATAGAGAAGTTGGAATACAGTAGGTTTAAAACCAATTAAAATAAAGAATGAGTTCATTAAAGTACCTTATGTGGTGGTTTTTCTTTCTTGCACTAACGGAGCTCATGAGATTTCCTGTTGAGTTTTGTGTTGTGAAGTTTTCAAGTTTTGAGTAAAGATTTGATGGACTATGGAATAAGGACTGGCAAGAACCTAAGCTTGGGGATGCCCATGGCACCCCAAGATATTCAAGGACAACCAAAAGCCTAAGCTTGGGGATGCCTCGGAAGCCATCCCCTCTTTTGTCTTCGTCTATCGGTAACTTTACTTGGAGCTATATTTTTATTCGCCACATGATTTGTGTTTTGCTTGGAGCGTATTGTATGATATGAGTCTTTGCTTTTTAGTTTACCACAATAATCCTTGCTGTACACACCTTTTGGGAGAGACACACTTGATCTGGAATTTATTAGAATACTCTATGTGCTTCACTTATATCTTTTGAGCTAGACAAGTTTTGCCCTAGTGCTTCACTTATATCTTTTAGAGCACGGTGGTGGCTTAATTTTGTAGAAATTGTTGATCTCTCATGCTTCACTTATATCATTTTGAGTCTTTTAGAACAGCATGGTATATGCTATGGTTATAAAATTGGTCCTAATATGATGAGCATCCAAGTTGGGTATAATAAAAACTATCATAGAAAGTGCATTAAACACTATGATCAATTTGATGCTTGATAATTGTTTTGAGATATAAAGGTGGTAATATTAGAGTCATGCTAGTGGGTAATTATGAAATTGAGAAATACTTGTGTTAAGTTTGGCAAGTCCCGTAGCATGCACGTATGGTAAAAGTTGTGTGACAAATTTGTTGCATGGGGTGCTCTTTTAATTGTCTTCCTTATGTGTGGAGGTTGGGATCGCGCCATGGTTAACTCCTACCAACCCTTCCCCTAGGAGCATGCATAGTAGTACTTTGCTTCGAGGGCAAGTAGACTTTTGCAATAAGTATATGAGTTCTTTATGACTAATGTGAATCCATGGATTATACGCACTCTCACCCTTCCACCATTGCTAGCCTCTATTATACCGTGCAACTTTCGCCGGTATTATACACCCACCATTTACCTTCCTCAAAACAGCCACCATACCTACCTATTATGGAATTTCCATATCCATTCCGAGATATATTTCCATGCAACTTTCCACCGTTCCATTTATTATGACACGCCCCATCATTGTCATATTGCTCTTTGCATGATCACGTAGTTGACATTGTATTTGTGGCAAGGCCACCTTCATAATTTTTCATACATGTCACTCTTGGTTCATAGCATATCCCGGTACATCACCGGAGGCATTAAGGTAGAGTCATATTTTGTTCTAAGTATTGAGTTGTAAATCAATAAAAGTGTGATGATCTTCATTATAAGAGCATTGTCCCAAGTGAGGAAAGGATGATGAAGACTATGATTCCCCCACAAGTCGGGATGAGACTTCGGACTTTATAAAAAGTAAAAGAGGCCAAAGAAGCCCAAATAAAAAAAAAGAAAAAAAACGAGGGCATCTGAACACCACCAAAGTCCCTCTGCTTCTCGAGGTGCACGACGTTGGTGGTGCAGGGTGCAACCGCTCGCAGAGCCCGCTCCCGGTCGATGGGAGCCGCACGTCAAAGACGGCGTCCAATGGCACAAATAGATTCCGGTGACGGAGCCGTGAAAGGATTCGCCTGGCAACGGTGACGGCAGCCTGCAACCCCTCCTTGTCCAGCTCCGCCCCCACCATCGCACGGAGACGGCTCAGCTCCTCGGAGATATAGGTAAAGAAGGAGACCAGGCCAGGAAGCCGCAGCTCATTGAAGTCGACCGGGTGGTTGAACGGGTTTAGCCCAACAGCCGGCATGGTCGCGTTGGCACGACGGTAGGCATCGCGCAGCCGCAACACATGCGTGGCAACTTGGTTCACCAAGTGGCTGAGGCCATCCAGGACCTCGTCATGATCGGCCTGCTCGCACTCCAGTCGGCTCACCTGATGGCCTATCGTATCTCCCGCTTTCTGCAGCAACGCCGCCGATGCCTCGAGCATCTTTGTGGTGGATGCCTGCCGCTTTTGAAGCTCCGTGAACTCCCGCACATAACGGAGGAGCATGGCACTCCTCTCCTCCATGAGCTGACGGAGCTCCACGTCCTTGGCCCTGAGCTCCGCATCCTTGGCCTGGAGCTCCTGTGTCAAGCGTCTCACCTCGGACTCCGTGATCTGTTGTGCCACCATGGCACCAGGTAGAAGCAATGGGGAGAGGAAGCAAAGGGGGCGAAACGACCGAAAGGCAATGCAATCTATGCGAAGGCGGAGGGAGCCAGCCGAGGAGCGGGGAATCTTTTGGTTTTCACCATGGTAAAACACCAGTCGACGACTTCTCACATCAGGGAGCAGTGGGTTTTACAGGCGGAGTCATCATGACTAATTGCTGTCGCGCCTGCTCCC
>NW_025226487.1:0-23443 GCF_018294505.1 Triticum aestivum | reverse complement strand
GATGCTCGGGAGGTCCCCTTTAGCACACAAGCAGCCGCCGAAAGATGAGAAAGGAATTCAACATTACCGTCACAGAGCCGCATTAGGTGGAGATTCTGTGCAGCATCAGTTAGCTATTCCAGGCGCGAAACTTATCTCGAAAACATGGAGTCGTTCCTTTGCGTTGTGCCGGACTTGAACGTCGGCAACTAGGATGTAGCTGGGTTAGGCCGTCGCGAGCTTCCCCTCTCATCCTCAAACTCTCCTTTGTGCTCTACATCCTCAGATCCCGGCCCTCGAGCAAGCCCAGCCGCCGCTGGTATGCCAGGTCACGATGCCGTGGACAAGGCCAGGGGGTGAGGGCTAGAGAGCCTGTCGGTGTTCTGGGAATGGGGGTCCCTAGACTTGCCTGCCAACGGCCTGCTGCGTGGCTCAAGTGTGGGCCCAATGCAGCCCAGCTCCATCAGCTCAAGCTCAAGACCCTCGCGAGGGGCCAAGCCTCATGGGGCGGACGACAGGAACCTTCCTCAGGAGCAGCCTCCCCAGGAGGGCTCGCAAGGAGGCAGAGAGATCAAGGCGGGGTACCTCCCGAGGAGCCCGTGACGCAAGCCATGACGATCGAGACCAGGTGGGCGCCAGGCGGGCATCGGCCTGTGCAGTGTCCTTGTTTCCCTTTCGATCCAAAGGGGGAAAGCACAGGCCAAGTCATCATGCAAAGGTTACCGTTTCGGTGCAATAAGACCAAGATCAGAAGAACGGCAGGATGGAGGTCATCGTGGAGCCCAGGGCGGCGTCATCATCAGAGCCTTTGGCAACCGAAGACCAACTATAGTCAGGATAAGTGTACCAGATGTTCCCCTTCAAAATGGCCAATTGTTGGCGCCCTTCCCGCTCATTATTTGGGAAGAGGCCCAGGGCCTCCCCCTATAAATAGGACTAGCCACCACAGGGGAGAGGCATCTAGAGAACAAATTGATCAGAGAGAGAGAAGTGACTGAACTCACCCAAGCAGTTCATCGCACCAGCTCAAGAACAGTCCCTCGCGAGGCTGTTCTCCCTTTGTACTCTTCATCATCAGCCCCTAAGGCAATCCACCACACCACACACTGGAGTAGGGTATTACACCACAATGGTGGCTTGAACCAGTATAAATCTCGTGTCCCTTGTGTGTTATTCTTTCTAGCCTAGATCCCTTGTGAGACTTCGAGACGTGAGCTGGTAGGGGAACGATCTTCATGCGCACCCCAGTGTTCGAACCTCAAGGGTCTGCCAGAACCCAAAATCCGACATTTGGCAAGCCAGGTAGGGGTGCACCGGAATCCTTCTTCCGTGGCCTCACGTTTTGTCGCCTCGCCGCCCTGATGTCAAGTGGCCCGACTACCAACATCGACCGCTGGGCAGTGTGGCCCGTCCACGCCGTGCCGCCGGCCCAGGGCGACCTCAACCTTGCGCCTCAGGCAGCTCGCGTTCCGCAGGGCGCTGCGGGGCGCGGGCGATGCGGCCAAACGCCGCCTGCCCTCTCACCACGGTAGGTCCGGTTAGCAGCAAGAGCTTCGAACCACGCCGCGACCACAGCGCTGCACACCCGACAGTAGCAGGCAAACTCTAGGGCCGCGCTCACGGTGGCCCGAGAGCTGCTACGGTGCCGGCTGCTAGAGGCCGGCCATGATGTGCTGCTCGCATCATGTGCACCTCGCGAGGTACCCCTCGCCTTGATCTCTCCACCTCCTCGCGAGCCTGCCTGGTGAGGCCGCCCCTGAGGAGGCCTTGCATCGTCCGCCCGGTGAGGCTTAGCCCCTTGTGAGGGTCTTGAGTGTTTGTTGATGAAGACTGGCCATACTGCGCCACTGGTTGAGCCAAGCTGCAGGCCGCAGGCAGGCAAGTCTGGGGACTCCCGTTCCCAGAATGCTGACAGTAGCCCCCGGGCCTAAGGCGTGCTGAGACTTGGCTTAGCAGCGAAGCCAAAGGGCAAGCGCGGAGCGCCGCAGGCCCCCAATAGCCTGCGGCCTTGGTCGCCGCGTGGCGATTGATTGGACGTGGCCGTCTCCGCTTCCCCATGCTGCCTTGACAACTGCCCGATTTGACGAGTCCCTGCTGCATGCAAAAAGAGTCATCATTACCTATGATCGTGGAGGTCGACGGTTGGCCTCCCTTGGGATATAAGTACGGAGGGGCGGGAGCCCCCGTTGTCCATCTCTTTTTGCTCTCTCTGCTTCTTCTCCCCCGCTCCACATCCATTCTCAACACCAATGGCACCGATCCGCAGGTTCTCAACCGAAGAGAAAGGAAAGGCCCGACGGGAGGGGCCTGAGCCGCTCCCGCCGAAGAAACGGCTAGTCCCATGCCACCGCGACGAGGTTGCGAGGCCGGAGATGACGAGGCCTTGGTGTGAGCGGCCACCTCTTGGGTTCCTGCTTGCCCTGTACGCCCGGGTCAAGGGCCCTGGAGAAGGAGACGACAAGCGACGCCGCCCGTGTCGCAGGTGAGGTCGACGAGCCATGGTGGCGTGCGCCATCACTCCTGGAGTCCACGCCGCGATGCCTCCAAGCACCTGGATCCGCTTCCCTTCATTCTTCGCCTTCGAGATGCCGCCGAGGGGGCCCCTCGAGCTTTGGCGGACAGGAGGGGAGGTTGAAGTTGTCGCTCCGGGCAAGGTCTTCATGACCCGAGGCTGGGGCGAGGTCGCCCGGGTCTGCCTGACAGGGGGTGACCTCGTGATTCATTTCAAATTCGATGGCGCCTACTTGATGCTCTTCAAGGTCTTCGACGCAAAAGGCCGCCGCCTGGAGTGCTGCCCCAGAGGAGGCAGCCGGGATATCGACGTGGTAGGGGCTAGGCTTGCCGTCCGCTTCCCCAACAGCCCCTCTGGCAGCAGCGGCAATGCTTGGGAGTCCACCAACTCTCCCAAGCACTTCGTGACTCTAGAGATGAGCAACGACAGCTATGTGCCCCCGAGCTCGTGTTGTGCCCGGGGCAAGGCGGCTGCATCAGACTATTGCCGCAGCTGATCTGGATGGGATTGGCGACGGCCTCCCGTGGCCCACTGTTTATGATGGCGTCGACCATGGAGGCACGTGTAGTTAGGGGCTCATTAGGATTCGCGTCTTTTGTTTCCTGCAAGGAATCGAGAAAACACCCCGTGGGGGCATGTAAAGGGCCCTCGACATATTTTGTTGATATTATCCTTATTATGAAGCGGTGCGAATGCTTGTCATGTCCCGGCTTAGTTCCTCCTTTCTAACCTCGCGACGACTCGATGCTCTACACTGAGAGGTCCCGGTCCCCAGACAGGCTTCAGCCGTCGCTGGTATGCCAGGTCGCGATGCCGTGGTCAAGGCCAGGAGGTAAGCGGCCCGAGGTCCAGTAACAGCCCGTGAGGCGTGATGCTCGGGAGGTCCCCTTTAGCACACAAGCAGCCGCCAAAAGATGAGAAAGGAATTCAGCATTGCCGTCACAGACGTGAAACTTATCTCGAAAACATGGAGTCGTTCCTTTGCGTTGCACCGGACTTGTACATCGGCAGCTGGGATGTAGCTGGGTTAGGCCCTCGCAAGCTTCCCCTCTCATCCTCAAACTCTCCTTTGTGCTCTACATCCTCAGATCCCGGCCCTCGAGCAACCTCAGCCGCCGCTGGTATGCCAGGTCACGATGCCATGGACAAGGCCAGGGGATGAGGGCTGGAGAGCCTGTCGGTGTTCTGGGAATGGGGGTCCCTAGACTTGCCTGCCAATGGCCTGCGGCGTGGCTCAAGTGGGGGCCCAATGCAGCCCAGCTCCATCAGCTCAAGCTCAAGACCCTCGCGAGGGGCCAAGCCTCGCGGGGCGGACGACAGGAACCTTCCTCAGGAGCAGCCTCCCCAGGCAGGCTCGCGAGGAGGCGGAGAGATCAAGGCGGGGTACCTCCCGAGGATCCCGTGACGCAAGCCATGACGACCGGGACCTGGTGGGCGCCAGGCGGGCACCGGCCTGCGCAGTGTCCTTCTTTCCCTTTCGGTGCAAAGGGGGGAAGCACAGGCCAAGGCATCATGCAAAGGTTACCGTTTCGGTGCAATAAGGCCAAGACCAGCAGAACGGCAGGATGGAGGTCATCGTGGAGCCCAGGGCGGCGTCATCATCAGAGCCTTTGGCAGCCGAAGACCAACTATAGTCAGGATAAGTGTACCAGATGTTCCCCTTTAAAATGGCCAATTGTTGGCGCCCTTTCCGCTCATTATTTGGGAAGAGGCCCAGGGCCTCCCCCTATAAATAGGACTAGCCACCATAGGGTAGAGGCATCTAGAGAACAGATTGATCAGAGAGAGATAAGCGACTGAACTCACCCAAGCAGTTCATCGCACCAGCTCAAGAACAGTCCCTCGCGAGGCTGTTCTCCCTTTGTACTCTTCATCATCAGCCCCTAAGGCAATCCACCACACCACACACTGGAGTAGGGTATTACACCACAATGGTGGCTTGAACCAGTATAAATCTCGTTTCCCTTGTGTGTTCTTCTTTCTAGCCTAGATCCCTTGTGAGACTTCGAGACGTGGGCTGGTAGGGGAACGATCTTTGTGTGCACCCCAGTGTTCGAACCTCAAGGGTCTGCCAGAACCCGAAATCCAACATTTGGCAAGCCAGGTAGGGGTGCACCAGAATCCTTCTTCCACGGCCTCGCGTTTCGTCGCCTCGCCGCCCTGATGTCAAGCGACCCGACTGCCAACGTCGACTGCTGGGCAGCGTGGCCCGTCCATGCCGTGCCGCCGGCCCAGGGCGACCTCAACCTTGCGCCTCAGGCAGCTCGCGCTCCGCGGGGAGCTGTAGGGCGCGGGCGACGCGGCCAAACGCTGCCTGCCCTCACACCGCGGCAGGTGCGGTCAGCAGCAAGAGCTTCGGACCATGCCGCGACCACAGCGCTGCACACCCGACAGGAGCAGGCAAACTCTAGGGCCGGGCTCACGGTGGCCCGAGAGCTGCTACGGTGCCGGCTGCTAGAGGGCGACCTTGATGTGCTGCTGGAGCGAGTAGCCGAACTCCTGGCCGCCGCCGCCTCGGGAGCACCTCCTTTCTGTGTCCAGCTGCCACCCCAGGTCTAGGGCGGGCCATATGGCGGCCCCATACGTGCCCACGCAACTCCACACGGACTCCAGGCCCTGCTCAACGCCAACCCGGCCGTCAGCACCGAGCGCCAAGTCGCACCGGCCCCATCTCTGGCCGGCGAAGGAGCACACGCCGTGACCTTCGGCCTTGGCGGGCCACCGCGCCATCACCCTCAAGATAACGCTCCAGGCCGAACTGCGCGGTATGTGGGGCACTACGGCGAGAACCGTGGGGCTGTGGTCCCAGAAGCTTATGTGCCCCACATGGTGGACCGAGAGTGCACATTGGAAGAAGACCATGGCTCGTTCCTCGGGCCAGGCTGGGGCGAGGAGCCACCAGAAGCTGAGCTCTTTCAAGAGCCCCAAGAGGGCCTCGACAGCCGCGCCGCTGGCGGCAACTATCTAGTACCACTACTTCCTCAGGAGCAAGCTTATGCTAACCATGGGTCGTAGGAGGTACAGGTCGCCGCGGCAGATGCCTGCCCCAATGCTGCAGCCTCCTACCCCTCGGGAGGAGGGAAACGGGGGCTGCCGGAGAGGGGCCGAGATTCGGGTTCGTCCCCGCGGCGCTCGGCGCAAGGCGCACTGCGGAGGTAGGCCCTCTGCCGGGGAGGTGCCACAGGGCCTGCCACCGGCGGAGGACCCGTGATCATCGGGGAAACCATTGGCGACCACTCTACCACATTGGCGTCGTCCTTGGTTTCCGGTCACCATCAATGGTGGTAGAGTGCGGTGCAAGGCGGGGCCCTCGTCTGGCGATATGAAGCAAGGCCGGTACCTGTGAAGAAGGCCCAGTGCCTGTGAAGCTCGCCGCTTCGTGACACTCTCATGTAATAATGATTGGGGCTGTACACGCACCGGAGTCTCCGTAGAGCCGCCCTCGGGCCTTGCGGGCTCCCACCCACGCCCAGTGGCAGCACTTAGCTCCGCGCTAGTGAGAAGATGTCGAAGACTAGACTAGGTGCCGGACGCGGCTTTTTGCCTTTTGCCTTTTCCTCTGTTGACAAGTTTCTTCAATTTGAATTTAAGTTAGATTTGAGCTTGAGACTTGCGTGTGTCTGGGGAAGGGGTGCTTAGTCTTGTTCGAGCAATATATCATGTTCTGGTTTCGGCTTTACGTCCAAGTTAGCGGCTGCTGCCTCCACTCGTGAGCCCCTCGCGAGCCGGGCCAGGCCAAACACGTCTACAATCCGGACCGCTGTCGCCGCACCCTCTCTGGAGGTTCTCATTGCAGGATCAATGGGACCACCCAGAAGACACTCGAGGCGTTGCAGCCCCCACAGGCCCGCTCGGGATTCGTCGAGGTCAAAATGTAAACAGGTCAGCTGACTCATCACTGGGCCAGTAGCCAAGCTCACACACAGCGTTACGCTTACAAGGATATCAATCGCAAACCTTTACATGAGGGGCTTCCCCTCCCAAAATGCTCTTACAGTCTTCAGGGCCAAGCCCAAACCTTCTTCACGGAGGGTAAACAACGGTGACGTACGATCAGTCGGACATATCACTCGCCGCGTCATCTGGGGCGCCCCTAGAGGTATCGCTGGCATCGCTGGCATCTTCACCATCACCACCAACACCTCCGCCAGCGCCAGGCGCATCACCCACATCGCCTTCATCGGCAGCCACGATCACGCCATCATCATCAAACGCGAAGGCCCTAACAAGGGCATCCACGTTGTCCTCCACCCATTGCGCCAGGGTCGCCCCAGATGGCTATAGGCACAGGTGCAACGGCGGCATCGAAATCAAAGTGGGGATCCCTATTCTGCAGATGGGTGAAGACACGGGAGAAGGCACGCATGAGTAAGGCTCGGCTCCTCTGCTCGACGAGCCAACGAGACCTCTCGGAGCGGTTCTCCAGAAGCGTCACCTCGTCAGTGAAATATTGGAGGTTGCCGGCATAGTTGGTCTCATGCGGCACCTCGGCAGCGGCCTCACAAATGTTGCCCAGGGCCATGTTAGCCCGTTCCCTGAGAGTTTGGAGCATGGGGGCATGCTCATGCTCCAGAACCCGCCTCTAACGGATCTCGTCCTTGTTCTGCCGCACGATGGCCTCGGTGCCATCAACCCTCTGTCGGAGAAGAAGTAGCTCGGCGCGGGAGGAGGCCAGCTCCGCCTGTGCTACGCCAAGGGTGGCCGCGGAGAGGTCCGCACCCCGCGTTACTTCGGCCAGTTTGGCCCTGAGGGCCACGGTCCTACCCTCAGCTTCGGCCCTGATCAGCTCCAACCTCGCTTCGTATTGGCGCTCGAGACCCGAACGAGCTTACGCCATGCGGCGGTCGACCTCTTCCTGGGCTCGTGCTTCGCACGCGGCGACGTCATCCTCCGCCTGAGCCACCAGGCGCTCCCTCATCTCCAACCGCTCAAGGTCAAGGTTGCGATCGGCGGCCTCCAGCGTCAGTGCTTCCTCGCGCTTCTGGAGCTCCGCCTGGTCGACGGAAGCCTCCTTCAGCGACACAAGGGCCGCCTGGCACAGTTCCACTTGCTCCTCCAGAGAGTTGCTCTGGGCTTGGAGCTCCCACACGCGCTCCTCCGCATCCTTGCGCCGTCGTTCTGCTTCCTGGGCCTCCTCGACGGCTTGAGAGAAGGCCTCTTGTGAGGCCGCCATTGACGCTTCAGCCTTCGCGTTGTCAAGGTCACGCTGGTGACGAGCAAGGGCGACGACTACCTTCAGCTTGCGCCTCTCCTCAGCAAGGCGCAAGCCTTCGGCCTCGAGGCGCGCATCCTCGCCAGCAAGCTCCACCCCATCCGACTCACTGCATCCGCCGCCCCATGGAGGAATTCTTGGCGAAGGGCACGGCGCTCGCGAGCACGCCTGAGAACGTCTTCCGCGTCACCCTCTGCCACTAGCGAATGCAGAGGGCACTGGGATGGCATGCCCCCTCCCAGCAAAGGGCTGGGGGCTGGTGCCCCAGCAATTGCCGAACGGGCCTCGCCAGGAGCCCGGCCTAGCATCAGTCCGTGCCCAGAAGAGGAGCTCAAGACTGACTTCAGCCAATCGCTGTTAATGATCAAGGAAGGAGCACGGGGCAAGCTGGCCATGCCCCAGGAGAACTTGTGAAGGGAGGACAGCAGGTGCGCATGCTCGAGATGCCCAGCGGGACGGGCCACTTCTCTGACTGTGCAAGCGGCAAGGGCGCCGCTCGAGCTCGGCGCACCAAGGGTGAGCAACGAGGACAAAGCGTGGAGGGACGGACCCTTGGCCGTCTCCGCGAATTAAGCAGGAAGGGCCCTGAAAGGCCGCGATCAGCTACAAGAACAGAGAAATAAAGGAACAAAGAAAGAAGAGGACTTACTCGTCCATGGCAAAGTACTTCCTGCGCTTCAACAGGCAGCAAGGGCGGTTGTCACCTCCCAAGGACTCCTTCCTCTTGCGGAGGGCCTTGAAATGTACGCGAAACCGACCTAAGCGCTCGGCATGGGGGTCGGTCTATGGGATGGAGGAGGCGTCAAGGCGATCGGTGCTAAGGGGACCGGCCTGAGGAGCGCCACCGGGCATCGACTCATGAGGAACGACCGGGGCCTCGGGAGCCTCAACCTCGGGAGCCGTAGGCCGCAACTCCTTGCCTGCCACTGCTCCAGGACAGGCTTCAGGGAATGCTGTCTTCGGAACTCCATGCGGCATCAGCACCTCAACATCATCCCCTTCAGCTGCCGGCGGTTCTCATCACCCCGCTCCATCGCCTGAGACAGGGCCGTTTTGGGCAACCGGAAGAGCAACCACGGCGACAGGATTCTCGCGGTGCCCCCTGTAGCCAGCCGGGCGCAACCCCCACTCGTCGAAGCTGGGCATCTGCTTCACGAAATCGGCCCTGCCCGAACAAACATACAGGAAGGCACCATCATGTCGAAGGCTGCCTGGAGAAGGATCGCCAGTCAGGACCTTGAGCACCGTCCTTAGTGCTTCAGGTGCCAGTTCCTCCTCCTTCAGGTGCCCCGCAAAGTCCCACATCCGGTGAGAGTGGCGCTGGAGAGGAGCAATGCGACACTGGAGGAACTCCTTCACCACCTTGGGCGCCATCACATTGAGCGCCCTCAAGGTCTCGAAACGGCGCCAGACGAAGACGAGCCGGGGGCTCACGAGCGCCTCATGACCCCAGCCTGAGTTGGGAACAGCAGGTACGGTTGGGTACGAGAGCAGGGGGCTGGGTACCCCAACATCCACAAATAGCCACCGCTCTCTGATTATGGCCTCAGAGGGAGGAAGGCCGAAGTCGATCCCTGAAGTAGCCGTCTCTGGCACGGCAAGGAAGCTCACACACCCCGAGCATTGAGTGGGGTCGCTCAGGCGCAAACAGAAGAAGTGGCGCAGTAGGGCAACGGAAGGAGGAATGCCCACCATTGCCTTGCAAACAAAAGCAAAGACAACCAGGAGGGTAATGGACTCAGGCCCGAGGTGCATCATGTGGATCTGATAATGGGAGAGCACCGCATTGAAGAAAGCAGAGAAAGGGGGAACCAGACCTGCCCACACGGCGAAGAACCGGACCTCTGTGACGAACCTATCAATAGAAGCATGGGACGCAGGCCAGACCATGGTCCGGCCGCACTCGTTGAAGATGGTGGCAAGAGCAGAACGTACCTTGCGCAAGGCCTCGAGATTGAGTATGATTAACCGATCGACGGCTGGGGCAACCGCCGGAGGCAAGTGGGACGAATGCGTGGGCTTCTTCCCCTTTTTCTTCTTTGCTGGCGCCATGGCGGTCGAAAGAGGGGAGAGCTCGAGTTGTATTGGAGGCGGCGGTTGAAGCTTGAGGAAGGAGGAAGGGCAGGAAGCGCGCGGGCGGCGAAATGGGAATAGCTGTGTGCAACCACGGGTCCTCCTAGCCCGGCGCATAATGAGGCATCGTGTGGAAGCGGAGGCGCCCACGTCCAATAAACCGCCATGCGGCGCCCGAGGCCACAGGCTATTGGGGCCCACGGCGCTTCGCACTTGCCCCTTCGCTTCTCTGCTAAGCCAAGTCCGGGCGCGCCTTGGGCCCGGGGGCTACTGTCGGCGTTCTGGTAACGGGGGTCCCCAGACTTGCCTGCCTGCGGCCTGCAGCGTGGCTCAAGTGGGGGCCCAATGCAGCCCAGCTCCATCAGCTCAAGCTCAAGACCCTCGCGAGGGGCCAAGCCTCGCGGGGCGAATGAAAGGAAGCTTCCTCAGGAGCAGCCTCCCCAGGCAGGCTCGCGAGGAGGCGGAGAGATCAAGGCGGGGTACCTCCCGAGGAGCCCATGACACAAGCCATGACGATCGAGACTAGGCGGGCGCCGGCCCGTGCAGTGTCCTTGTTTCCCTTTCGGTGCAAAGGGGGCAAGAACAGGCCAAGGCATCAGGCAAAGCTTACCACTTCAGTGCAACAAGACCAAGACCAGCAGAACGACGGGATGGAGGTCATCGTGGAGCCTAGGGTGGCGTCATCATCAGAGCCTTTGGCAGCCGAAGACCAACTTTAGTCAGGATAAGTGTACCAGATGTTCCCCTACAAAATGGCCAATTGTTGGCGCCCTTCCCGCTCATTATTTGGGAAGAGGCCGAGGGCGTCCCCCTATAAATAGGACTAGCCACCACAGGGTAGAGGCATCTAGAGAGCAGATTGATCAGAGAGAGAGAATCGACTGAACTCACCCAAGCAGTTCATCGCACTAGCTCAATAACAGCCCCTCGCGAGGCTGTTCTCCCTTTGTACTATTCATCATCAGCCCCTGAGGCAATCCACCACACCACACACTGGAGTAGGGTATTACACCACAATGGTGGCCTAAACCAGTATAAATCTCGTGTCCCGTATGTGTTCTTCTTTCTAGCCTAGATCCCTTGCGAGACTTTGAGACGTGAGCTGGTAGGGGAACGATCTTCGTGCGCACCCCAGTGTTCGAACCTCGAGGGTCTACCGGAACCCGAAATCCGACAGAGCCAGTAAGAGCTCCTGAGTTGCGATGCTCAGGAGCCCCCCTTTTAACGGCGCAAGCGGATCGCGCAGGAAGAAACGAGAGAGCTCGTGGTGCCACCCGCTATAGACCTCAGGAGGTTCCTGTAAACCAACACGAGAAAAGCACGGGTTGCCATTATGATTGCCGACCGGCCATTGCTTGCTCTGAGAGAGTGGCGAGGGCACTAAGGGACTGGTGAGGTGACGCTTGTGGGGCTGCCGCGGGCCAGAGCTGGACCACTCAGATTTGTCGATGTTGCAGGGACGGACCCATGCGCAAGCGCCATGCCAAAGTAAGCAGCTCCGGAGGTAGTGCCAATCGAGCAGGCGATAATCATAGACAGGTTAAGCATGAAGGGCAAATCAAGTTAGATAAATGCAGGAGGGATACATGCCACTGGGTCAGGCCCAAGCGGCTTGGGGATGATGCAGCCCGAGGGGTGCCCCCAGCAAGGTAAACTATAGACATAAGCAAAAGAGATACATGCCGCAGGGACAGACCCATGCGGCCTGGGAATTATGCAGCCCTGCGGGCGCTTCCTGCTGAAATGAACTCGGAAGATGTCACCTGGTTCCATTGTAGAAGGGGTGTCGGAGTAGCTGAAGATGCACGGTGAAGAGGCCGACCCTCACGAGCCACCGGAGCCCTGAGCCTCGGGAGGCTCTGGGGGTCCAGGCGGTTCCTTCAGGTCCATCTCTATCTCCGCCAGGACTGCATGGTGCCTGGCCTCCTGAGCCGCTAGAATTCTCCGCAGATGGCACTGGTGAGTAGCAGCCGTGTTCGACAGGCCAAAAAGCATGCGAACATAGCTGTGCAGCGGACCCTCGCAACGTCCCATGCGCGAAGGCCAGAGGCTCTCCTGAGACGCGGCTCGGTTGAGCCCTGGGATATCGATGCAGATGCGCAACCCGCCATCCTCGTGTGGATGGGTAGCTACGCCAGCCAGATGGTGGTCGCCGCGTATGACTATTGCTTCCTGAAGCTCCTGAGTGGTCTTGGTGATGAACTCCGAAGGGTTGGGCTTCCCACGCACTAAGACTTCCTGAGGGTAATGTGCTGCAAAGAACGCCTCCAAGTGGTGCCCGAGCACCTCCCTTGTGATTTTGGAAAAGTCTGAGGCCCTCCAGAAGAGAGCCCCCGAGCCTTGCCTGAGGAGGGCGCTAGGCGCGCCTTCCTATGTGATGGAAGGAGGCGCCCCTTGCACGGGCGCGGATCCCGATGCGGCACCTCCTGAGAGGCCAACCTCCTGAGGCCTTAAGCCGGGCAATGTCTTCTTCTTCTTGGGGACTGCCTGAGGAGGGTTCTCGCCCTTGCTGTCCGGGTCCTCGATTGATGCAGCTTGGAAGGCGCGCTCGAGGGAGCACACAGCATGTTTCTCTTCGCAGGGGACTGTGATGATTCCACCGCTTCCTGGCATCTTGGGGACATTGTAGCCATGGTGGGTTACTGCCATGAACTTGGCCAGGGCTGGGTACCCAAGGATGGCATTGTATGCAGGCAGATGTGGGTGACGTCGAAGTCGATGATCTTGGTGTGGTAGTTGTTGTGCTGTCCGAAGGTGACAGGGAGGTGGACCTGCCCTATTGGGGTGGTGGAGCCGTCAGTAACTAATGAGAAAGGCTTGGTAGGCTGAAGTTGATCATATGGCACTTGGAGGTTGTTGAATATCTCAACGGACAGGACATTGAGCCCTGCACCGCCATCGATGAGGGTCCTGGTGACTTGCACGTTGCTGATGACTGAAGAACAAAGCATCGGGAGGATGCCAGCGGTAGCCGCACACTTGAGTTGATCTGATGATCTGAAAGTGATGGTGCACTTAGACCACCTAAGCGGGTGTGTGGCCTCGAGCTTGGGGAGGACTGCATTCACCTCGCGAGCAAACTGCTTAAAGATGCGCTGAGAGGCTGGGGCCTAGGCACCGCCCAACATGCAAGCCATAGCACGCGGCTCCTGGAAGCACCCAGCCCCCTCGTCCTGGTGGTCGTCATTCCTTCTTGGCAGTGGCGGCAGCGGAGGAAGGCCTGCGTTACCCTGCAGGCGGTCCTCGCGAGGCTGGTCCCTCTAGGCTCCCTCGTGAGGCTGGTCCTGCTAGCGATCCTTGTGAGGTCGGTCGCGCCACTCCTGGCGAGGGCCTCAGTTGTCGCATCATCCTCCGCCTCGTCCTCCTCCTCGGTCGTAGCCCCGGTCGTTGCGCTCGGGGCGACGACCGAAGCATCCTTCTCGAACGGCCCTGAGCTCCCGGCATTTGTTGGTGTTGTGGGTGTGGAGGTTGTGGTAGGCGCACAATCGACTACCCTTGGACGACTTTGGATGGTCCCTGCCGCGCTTCGTGTCTGGTTGTGTTGCGAGTACGGTTGCTCGTTTGCGCTTCACGTCCTTGGCATTGGCCTTCTTCTCTTCTGGGTCAATAGCTGGAAGCTCGAGGAGGGAGAGGCGCCCCTCCTCAGCTCTTGCGCACTTGGTCGCCAGGTTGAATAGCTCCAGGGATGTGCACAGATCCTCGTGGATGGCAAGCTCCTCCTTCATCTTGATGTCGCAAACGCCATCAGAGAACGCTGAGATGATGGCCTCGTCCGTCACCTTTGGGATCTTGAGGCGAGCGCTATTGAAACACTGGATGTACTTCTACAGGGTCTCTCCAGGCTGTTGCTTGATGCAGCACAGGTCACCCGCGGCCAGGGGGAGGTCGCGAGTGCCCTGGAAGTTGGCGATGAAATGGCTACGCATCTCCTCCCAAGAGGAGATCGAGCTGGGAGGCAGGTTCAGGAGCCAGGTGCGGGCGCCATCCTTGAGCGCCATGGGCAACCAGTGCGCCATGACCTTTTCGTCTCTGTTTGCCGCCTCGATGCCCTGCTCATAGCGCTATAGGAACTCCGCGGGGTCGGCAGTACCTTCATAGCAAGGAGGCAGGTCCGGCTTGAACTTTCCCGGCCAGGTGACGCTATGCAGCTCTGTGGTGAAGGCACGATAACCTGGAGTGGCCACCGGAGCCCTTTGCAGATGCGGGGCTTGCTCTTGATGGTTCCCGCGCGCCACCGCCAGGGGCAGCACGGGGTCTTGGCATGCTGGTGCAGGGATGTGGTCTTGTCGTGCTGGTGCAGGGAGCACGTGAGCACCTTCTTGAGGCCAAGGGACTTCTTGGCAGCTTCTTTCTTGCCACGCGGGCACCGGACGTGGTGGGTCACGTCTAGGGGCCGTGTGCCTTTGAGTCAGGGCGCCTTCTTGGGGGAGAGGTGGCGAAGGCGCTCCCTGAGCCGCGTCGCCCATGCGCATGACAAAGGGCGAGGCAGCGAGAGGGACGGCGCTGGAGAGCCCCCTGCGGTGCTGATGAGCTTGGTGATGTGAGCGAGCCATTCTTTGTAGAGGTCATCGACGGGGCGCTAGTGCAGGAGCTCACGTGCCAGGAGCAACGCGGGAGCGACGAGCATGAGACGACGAACCAGCTGGGGTCAGCGACGGAGTGGTGGTGCGGCCTTCCCGCCGCACCGAGGGGTGCAACGAAGATGCTTGCTGCTCGTTCCCCGCCGGGCCGGTGGCGGCAGGCGACGGAGAACGACGAGGGGGCCCATCGACGGGAGCCGTCTGGGCGACGCCGGCGGCGAGAGCAGCCCAACACTCGGTGCGAGCTCGGCGAGCGTCTGCCATGGATGCGACGAAACGATGGGACGCAGATCAGTGGAAAGAAGATTTCGGCACACCCCTACCTGTCGCGCTAAATGTCAAAAATCGGGTTCCGGCAAAACCCATAAGGTTCGAACTCTGGGGTGTGCACAAAGATCTTCTCCCTACCGAAACACGCCCACAACCTCGCTTTGATTTCTAGCTAGCACAATGAACAACACAAGAGATGCGAGGTTTATACTGGTTCGGGCCATCGTTGTGGTGTAATACCCTAATCCAGTGTGTGGTGTGGTGGATTGCCTCTTGGGTTGATGATGAACAGTACAGAGGAAGAACGGCCTTGCAAGGAGAGGTGTTCTTGTGGTGGTGTGTTTGGAGAGGAGTCGATCCGTCTCTCTTGGCTCCAGATCTGATTACCTTCTACTGTGGTGGCTAGCCCTATTTATAGAGGCCCTGGTTCTCTTCCCAAATATTGAGCGGGAAGGGAGCCAACAATGGCCATTTTGAAAGGGTACAACTAGTACAAGCTATCCTGACTAAAGGTGGTCTTCGACTGCCAAAGGCGTGGTGGTGATGCCGTCTTGGGCTCCATGGTGACCTCTGTCCTGCCGCTCTGCTGGTCTTGGTCTCGTTGCACCAATATCGAAACCTTTGCATGATGCCTCGGTACCTCGCGCCTGCGCTTGCCCCCTTTGCACCAAAGAGGAAACGGGGACACTGCACAGGCTGGCGCCTGCCTGGTCTTGGTCGTCATGGCTTGTGTCATGTGCATCCCGCGAGGTACCCCTCGCCTTGACCTCTCCGCCTCCTCGCGAGCCTGCCTGGTGAGTCCGCCCCTGAGGAGGCCTTGCATCATCCGCCCCGTGAGGCTTGGCCCCTCGTGAGGGTCTTGAGTGTTTGTTGATGAAGACTGGCCGTACTGGGCCACTAATTGAGCCACGCTACAGGACACAGGCAGGCAAGTCTGGGGACACCCGTTCCTAGAACGCCGACATAACTGATGACCCCTTTAAGATGGCGCGCCTAGAGATAGATTCTCTTGACACCGGCCGGTCGTCCGAGAAAGCCGTCTTAGCCCGAGACCAGCACCTCTTGTTTAGAGCCAGGAACACTTATTTTCTTCGTTCTGAGTGTGTCCTCCAAGAGAATGAGGCCGCCCGCCTGCATGTAGCCTAGGCTTTGGTGGATGCTAGGGGCCCTTTGGGACAGGTCATCACAGGAGCCCACCCAATTCCAAGCCTTTCTTCTCCGTCGTCGGAGCATGTGGTTGTCCGTGCTACTAGTGTTTCCCGGTGGACCCTTTTCTTGAGGAAGATTTGTCCTGTCAACAGCAGGATATTCTAAATGCCTGTGAGGAAGCCATGACCAACTGGGATGTCGACGTCATAGTGCATGAGGCGGAGGCTAAGAAGACGGTGTCGGACCTTCGCATCGAGAGGGAACAGTTGGAGTTGCTTCAAAGATGCTGAAGGCTCGGAAGATCGAGCTTGAAGGCCATGAGGCAACCATCTCATGCTGGGACAACGCCCATCAAGCCAATGTTGACATCGCCGATGCTCAACTAAGAGAACATCACGACAAGCAGGAGGCCTAGAAAAAGAGGACCCTTGCGGATGCTCTTCTTAAGCAGAAGGAAGACGCCCGCTCCAAATATCAGTGGAAGATGACCCTCCAAGAGACACGCTTCACGGGGAAAAGTAAGATGTTAGAGGACAAATGCGTTGACCTCGAGAGACAGTTGGGTTCTTAAAGGGCTCTGTTAATGAAGCGACGTCTTTGGCGGGCATCAGCAAAAAGTCCTGGGATGAGGCCTTGCAGAGACTCTTGGATAGTCGGGCAGAGATGTTGCACCTCGAAACGCATAAAGCGCAGCTGGTGGGCGACTTCGCAAAATGGAGTGAAGAAATGGATCAGCTTTGGGGGCAGCGCAAGATGCAATGTGATGTCTTCAAGGAGGTCCATGTCCATGTCTTCATGATTGCTGGGAAGCTAACGATGTCCCTATCGGAGTCTCAAAACTATCAAGCCAAAGGTGTAGGGAGCAATGTGATGCGGAGCATCCTATGGACATCACCAATTCAAGAGTCTATTTGGCAAGTGACACGTGCCACATCTACTTCACAAACACAAAGGTGAATCATCTCCTTTACACTTCTTCAGTAGACCCCTTCGAGGATGGTATATTACTTGACACTCCTCTTGTGTGCATGCATAGGTATTATCAGAGCACCACGGATGACAAGGAGGAGTGCACGCGCAAGTGTATGCCTACACTCTCTACGAGGGGAGCTTGTAAGCAACGACGGAAGAAGACGATACAACAGACAAAATAGTGAGAAAATTTGCACTACCGGACTGTCCGGTCCATCCAGAGAGCAGTTTTGGTCCATGCAGAAATTGCACTACCGGACAGTCCGGTCCCCCAAGTGGACAGTCCGGTAGTACAATTTCTGGATGCCCAAAAGTTTCTGTTTCCATCGAACTAACCGATCCCCCATACCGGACTGTTCGGTAGGGCATCTACGGCCGGATTTGAGCAAGGCCCATGTAACTTTACCCTTTCGCCCTCACTTACCCCTTCCTTGCCTTGGACCTATATATTTCCCTCCTTCTCCGTCATTTACTATTAGCTAAGAATAGATCTACACACTAGAGGTTAGCTCATGTATCTTCCCTTGTGGGATTCCTCTTGAGAGAGAGAAGACTCCATTGGAGCTCAAGGCCTCCATTGGAGAAGATCCTTAGGGATTCAAGACCCCCTTGAGGTAAGGGTCTATCTAGATCATCAAGACCTCATATCCTTTGGATTTGAGATGAACTTTACCATCTATCTGTTTCCCTTTGAGTGTTCTTGTATCTTGTTAATCACATGTGTTTGTGAGTCTAGTGGATGGTGATTGGACTTGTTCTTGAGTGTTCCCCTTGTGTTTTCCCTCTTGTTCTTCATGTTCATCGCGTTGTTCGTGGATCCCCTCGAATTCATTAAAGATCCCCAATTAGGGTCTCCACCCTACAACATCTTGGTATCATGAGCCACGTTGATCACGAATTTGGAGCCCCTACCCCTTGTTTTCTAGCCTAATGTTGATTTGGTCCTAAATTCGAAAATCCCCGTCAAAAATAGCCCCAAATTTTGTTTGTGATTTGTTGGTTTGATGATATTCTGTTGATTTTTGATCCACTGATTTGTTGTGTTTCAAGTGAATCTAGCTTCCCCGCGAGTTTCCCCACCTTCCCTCCACGAAATCTCCTGAATTTTGAACCTCAAATCATCTAGTTCCGCCTAAAGTTTCGAGTTCGTGCTTTTCCAACCCACACCAAACTATCCGCACCCCCATACCGGACTGTCCACTCGCATCAGGACCAAAATTGCTCTTGGACGTGACTGTCCGCTCCCCAATACCGGATTGTCTGCCCGAATCAGAAGGTTTTTGGATGTAGACCGGACTGTCCGCTACCCAGGACCGGACTGTCCGCTAGTTCAAAAATTGCTTCGGCTGATTTCTTGTTTTGGCCATACTTTCCACATCCGGACTCCGACTTTGACATTCTTTGGGTCATTGAGTAGCTATTGACATCCCTCATCCACCTAGATATGTTACAACATCATTTGACTCCATCAAAATTTTGACATTTTGACATCTTTGCCTAGGCCCTCCACCATATCATCCGCAAAACCACCATAGCTTTCCGCAACCAAACCCATTTTGATCCATATAGCATTTGTGGTTGTTTGAGTGGTGACTTGAGTCTCCTAAGGTGTTTGGGCAACTTAAGGATGGTTTCTTCTTCATCAACCACCACCACCACTTCCGCATTGCCAACCCCGGAACCACCAACGCATTCCGCTATCACCATTTGACATTTTCTGTCTGATATTTCGGGTTTGCAGATTTTCTGTTTCCTAGGGTGTTTCGGATAACTAGGAATGGTACGACATCGACAACACCACCGCTCAAACTTCACCAAGGATTCCATATCGGACAGCTTCACCTTTTTGACAACCTAACCATAAGCAAGAACGGTAACCTCTATATCATCTTGGTATCGTGGTATCCCATCATTGTACATTCATTCTTGCCATTGCTTTGTTAAACCCTATCCCGTTTGGTGTCAGTTTCCTATCGAGACTAGCCATTTGCGTATTGTCAGACGATGCTACTTGTGCAATTTAGTGATCATTGTTACAAACCTCCCATTGCATACATACCATATCATATTGGTATCCTCATCTCGGTATCATCATATCGTCTCTGTGTCACAAGATAGTTCCCGCATATACACAATTGTTATCTTTGTTTGTGCAGTTCACATAGTGTCCATACAATAAGAAGAAGAGAATAAGCTTTTAAGAAAACAGAAAAACAAAGAGCTTGTAAGCGGTAGCCATCGCATTGCCACATTGCATATCATGCTACCATATTGATCATCTTGGATCATCGTGTGCGAAACACCGGACACCATACAAAATAGCATACTTGGGATAGAAAGTTGATACATTTTGCATCTTATAGGTTGTGCACAAGTGTCGCATTCGCCTATTGAGCAATCGTGCCAGCGTCTCTCTAGAGTTGTGCAACACGAGCATTTTCCGTGGATTCCGCATTTTGTGCTCATTCCTTCGTTGTAGCACCCCATTTATCTATCCGTGTGTGTGTGTTTCTTTGTGCCATTCATTGCTATTGGTCTACTTGTTTCACATGCAAATTTGTGAATATCTTCAACCTTATTGACTCTTACTAACAATTGCATCAAATTTTTGTGCCACTTGCCCAAACCAAGCCACTCGATAAGCTTTACTAATTTGTAGGTGCGAGTGAACAAGTCTGGTACTAGTTCCACTATACTTTCATTTCACATTGAGTGATACAGGATACATCCTCAACTTTGGGAAAAGGTAGCTTGGTATTGTTCATCTCATTTACAACTCACCTTTGCTCGAGTCTTGTGATGGATTGGCAAAGCATATCATCTACGGTCTACAACCACGACGATGAGTTTGATGCCATGAAGGCCTTCATCGACGTAAAGATGGACAAGCACATGGAGGAGCTCAAGGTCCTCATCAACAATTGCAAGCGGTCTTCCTCATCTTCGAGAAGATGCCCAAGTGCAAAGTGTACCGAGGTACCATATCTGGCAAGGTCTCATCAGCATCGACACCATCACAGACAAGAACGTGAAGGTCAAGAGCTCAACACCAACAACTGCTCAACGACTTCACCATCTCCCTTGGCATCTTCGCCAAGCGACTTCAAAGCATCTTCACCTACGGACATACGACATCTTCGCCAACAAGCACCCCTAGACCATGCTCATGAGAAGCTCCCCAAGCTCAACTCCGTGACTTTCGTAACCTACTACGACCTCGACACCTACCACAAGCTTCCTTTCTATGGGACTCAAGATACTGAGGGGTATCTCGAGTGGGAGCGCAGGATGGACGACTACCTCAAGCTACATCAAGTACCCTTCAAAGATCAAGTTAAGTGCGCCAGAAGTAACTTCCATGACTATGCATCGACATGGTGGCTTCACACACCTTCAAAGACCTTCGACATGAGTTGGCCGAAGACAAAGAAAGCTATGCGGGAAGAGTTTGTGCCTTACACCTACACAGAACATCTTCAACGCCAATTGGAGACAACATCCAAGGATCCAACTCCATCGACGACTACTTCAAGGAGATGAAGAAAGCCTTGCGACGAGCCGACATGGATGATCCCATTTGGATGAAGTTCCACTTCATGATGGGATTGAACAATGACATCTCCAATACTATCTTCCTCGACAACTACAAGTTCCTCGACGATAACTACTTTGGTGCTCTCACGATGGAAAAAGAATTCATGAAGGTCAAGGCTTCTTCACCCCAAGCTCACTGCACGAGGACCAAGCTCCACAGCAACGAGCATGAGGGTAGTACCACCAAGATGTCCAAGCCTGATGAGCTGCAAGATTATGCTCACAAGTTTGACTTCACCGCCATCCCTCTTTGTGGCATAGATCATGCCGAGTCTACCATGACTCTTTTTCAAGATTGCGTGGCGATGACTACGTCTATGAAGACCTTTAAGGAACATGCTTCAACCACGACGACGTATGATGACTTGAGTAACTTGTGCCACCATATTGAGAGTGAGAGCGAGTTCACCACTAGCCCTGCATATGATTAGTTGCCACAATTAGCATGTGAGGAGAGCCACAACCCCCACCACTTGTGTGATATGAGTGACTCCATAATATGTGACTTTGATTGCACCTACATTGAGGGAGTAAGTGATCCACCACATGGAGAGAGAGTGTGTGAGTGAGCCACCACATGGAGAGAGAGTGTGATAGTTGATAGGTCATGTGAGGACATTTTGAACTCTAACGACATAACCTCTACCTCTATTGTGTCTTCACATTTGGTACTAGGTCCCATATATGATGACGCATTGATCCTCAACAACTCTGTCCTTCCTTTGGAAAAGACGACGGTCGTGGTGGAATATGATGCACCCCCCCCCCAACATGGTTCCATCAAGATGATGATATTGACCACCATTTGGTCTTTCCCACCTCATATACACCACTTGAGTGGAATGACAAAGGTAACAAAGGTGATTCTTTAGTCCCACTAGTGGACATTCTCGACATTGATTGTCTGCATGATGTTGATCAACCTATTACCATGCTTCATGCTAGTGCGACTTCCCCGTGCGATGATTTACCCATTTGTGATGAGTTTGATGATTGCCATGTGGAGTCTATTAGTTGTAATAGCATGTTACATAGGATTTCTTGTGATAATTCTCTCGGTCACATCATGTTTGACAATCCACTTGACTTGTCATATGCTATGCATGAGATGAACCATATGTCCAATTTGCAATCTCTTCATATTAACTATGCATATGCCATTAAAAGAAACCCAATTTGCACATATGGCATAGATGACAAGCCCATGGTTATTGGAATTTGCTTTCCTTGTGATGATATTGATATGCTCCCTTTCCATCATTTATCTCATATCCCATGCCATGACCACCTAGCTTCGGATATGCATTATTTTGGATATTGTGTATATTCTCCATATGATGTTTCTGATATTGCTCATGAGGAGACCCCCATAGTTTACTCATACACTTTGGGAGATTTTGATCCATCCCATCCATTGCATGATTCCCATGATTGTGTGCACCATATGCATCCCATGAATAAAATTTCTATTGATGTACCATATATTTGTATGCTTAATTTGTGTCCCCATCGTGTCATACATAACAACTATTCATTCATGATGGATGACATGTTCATATACCATGCTTCAAATTTCTCTGAGCATTTCTTGTTTTGTGCTAACTCACACATTCACATACACATCATGATGGATGTGTATACATTTACCATAGACATAATTTCTTTGGTTTGTGTATTTGTTGTGAAGATACCCATGCTTACTTGTCAACCACACAATCCCATGAGTTGACGAAACAAGCTCTAGAATGCAGCGATGACTTGCGATCCTGTGGATTGGTTTTCACACCATTTCCATTGCACCACGACTTGGTGCATTTCTTCTACATGGCCCTCACTTGGCTATGGGTTATTGTCCATTACATATTCTATGCCCACCTTGCCATGTTCACTTTGCATGATATGCTCATTTCCATTTGGATGACATGCTTTGCATTTCACATGATTCATGATTCTCATACTTGTATGGGTATTTGCAAGCTTGGTGGAGATATTGCTTGTTATTGCCATGTTCCATTTGTGACACATACCTATGATGATACTTTGACCATGATTTGCTTTAGTGCTTGCGATATGTCATGTGCATTGCCTATATCTACTATTTTCTCACATGACATGATTGTCGTTGTTTCCTCTAGTGTGTTGCATCTTTGCTCCACTAGTTTGCATGACATGATCAATTGCTATGTTGCATCACCAATGATTCATACTTGCTCGTTTCATGCGGTTGATAGCCCCTATTGCCATGTGTTGCACATGATTGCTATTGCTTGTTGGCATATGTATCCATATGTTGCCTCTCTCATGCTAGATAATTTGACATGTATTGAGTGCAACAATGATTATAGTCTTGCTCATGATATTGCCCCCATAGCATTGTCGCATATATCTGGAGATTTTGACATATTTCTTGTGAAGCATGATTGCCTTTCTTCTTTGCACCATATGCCTAGTGCCATGAATATTAAGATTGTTGCATCATATTCTTCATGCACTTATGCTTCTAATGTTTATGTTCAAAAGATGAGAAACATCACGATGGATGATGTGTTTATCTACATGCGCATACGTTCTTTATTTTGTTGTGTGCATGTGTAGGATACTTCGACTTGGTGTCAACTTCCACTTCCCGTGAGTTGATCATTTGAGCTCTTGACAGCGAACCACATTCGCTCATGGTGCTTCTACATCGTACTTGCTTGTGCTTTGGCATTGCGAAGAAGGCACAAGGGTATGCTTTCAAGGTGATATCCTTCTCTACTGAGAACCCCAAACCATGAGCATGAATATTGTGGATCCTAGTTCATGTGTTGCTCGCACATTGACATATTGAACACATGCTAGAGATCTTGCTTCGACTTATCATTGCCACATTACCATGCCTCATGACATATATACCTTGTGTGTTGCATCCAATTCTTGGATTACTTGTTACTATCATATGGTTGGTTGCAATAATGTCATTTCTTCACATATGACATGCCCCATTGCTTGTCACATGATTGACTTGATTGCCTCACACGTGATGTACAATTGATCTTTCTATTGTGTTGAGTGCCACACTATATTCACTACACCCTATGCATGTTATGCTTGGATTGTCTT
>NW_025226486.1:163400-167313 GCF_018294505.1 Triticum aestivum | reverse complement strand
GATATAACTAAACTCCGAAAACGGTTTTCTTCTAAACTCAACAACGGCCAAACTACACGATCAAACTAGGGGGCTCCTATGGTCGGTCGAGGATCTGATACCAACTTATCACGCCCAATATGCGATACTATCCTAAAGAGAGTCGAAGGTCCCACCAAGGATAGAACCACATATTGATACGCTTTTGCAAGGTGGATATCATTACATCAACATTACATAATAGATGGGGATACATTCATAAGGCACAAATGCCCTAAGAATACATCAACATCATACAAGGGATCAACATCCGACTACGGATGGTACACAAACATAAACTCAAACAATATCCACCCAGCTAGCCCAGGCTGCCGACCTGGAACCTATCCCCTCATCGAAGGAGAAGCAGAAGAAGAACTCCAAAACAAGCAAGCATCGCTCTCGCATCATGAACATCGCATAACCTGTACCTGCAACTGTTGTTGTAGTAATTTGTGAGCCACGAGGACTCAGCAATCCCATTACCATGGGTATCAAGACTAGCAAAGCTTAATGGGTAAGGAAGGGGTAAAGTGGTGAGGTTGCAGCAGTGACTAAGCATGATATGGTGGCTAACATACGCAAATAAGAGCGAGAAGAGAAGCAACAGAACGGTTGTGAAGCTAGCAATGATCAAGAAGTGATCCTGAACTCCTACTTACGTCAAACATAACCCAAAACCGTGTTTACTTCCCAGACTCCGCCGAAAAGAGACCATCACAGCTACACACGCAGTTGATGTATTTTAAATCGAATCTGGTGTCAAGTTATCTACAACCAGACATTAACAAATTCCCATCTGCCATATAACCGCGGGCACGGCTCTCAAAAGTTTATACCCTGCAGGGGTGTCCCAACTTAGCCCATCACAAGCTCTCACGTTCAACGAAGGATATTCCTTCTCCTAGGAAGACCCGATCAGTCTCGGAATCCTGGTTTAGAAGACATTTCGACAATGGTAAAACAAGACCAGCAAAGCCGCCCGATGTGCCGACAATCCCGATAGGAGCTGCACATATCTTGTTCTCAGGGCAACACCAGATAAGTCAAGCTACGAGTAAAACCAGCCCTCAAGTTTCCCCGAGGTGGCCTCGTAGGCTACTCGGTTCGGACCAGCACCTCAGGAGCGCGACTCCTAAGGGAAAAGTATAGGTGGTGGTGAGGCAAATGGTAAAACCAAGGTTGGGCCTTGCTGGAGGAGTTTTATTCAAAGCGAACTATCAAGGGGTCCCATAAATCACCCAACCGTGTAAGGAACACAAAATCAAGGAACATAACACCGGTATGACACAAACTAGGGCGGCAAGAGTGGAACAAAACACTAGGCATAAGGCCAAGTCTTCTTGTAGATGCATTAATTAAATAAGAGATATTGTGATATCCCAACATAATCCTGTCCATCATGGAGCAATCTTCAACTTCACCTGCAACTAACAACGCTATAAGAGGGGCTGAGCAAAGCGGTAACATAGCCAAGCAACGGTTTGCTAGGAAGGGGGGAAAGGTTAGAGGCTGACATGGCAATTTGGGGAGGCTTGAAGAACAAGTGAAAGGAAGCGCAGCATAGAGATAGAACGAAGCAACTAGCATGGCAATGATACTAATGAGATCCAAGGTGACGGTCATCTTGCCTGAAATCCCGCTAGGAAGAAGAATGAGTCCATGAAGAGGACGAACGGATCAAGCCGAACCAAGCATAGACGAACGAATCCTCACGATCGCAACGAAACAGGAACTATCGAGAAGAAGCACACAACATGGTAAACACACCACACATATATATGACATGATGCTCAACCAAGTATGATGCAAGACAAGACTACATGAAGCTACTCATGGCAAGAGATGATGCATACAAGAACAACACATCATAACAATGTTAAATGAGGCCGGAAACAACATATAACAATTCTGGTAAGTCCTCATATGCAAATTTAGAAATTGGTCCAGAAATGAATAAACCTTATGTTCATGTTGTTAAACAGAAATTTAAGATGCACCAAGATGATCTAAACGAGATTCTAGTCAAGTTACATATAAAGTTCATTTAATTCGGAGCTACGACCTAGAAGATATGAGCAAAATAAGTCAAACATGGCATTGATGCAAAATGCATACAAACATCAAGCAAACACTCTCAAAACATGGATGCAACATGATAATATGAATCTTCATGCAAAACCAAGCAAGTTTCATATAGAGCACACTCAAAGCGGAGCAACGGTTCAACACATACACTGTATACAAGTTTAAAGGACAAGCTTTCCAAAACAGCAACTAGGCATCTAGCAAGCATCAAAATAATATTATACAGCATCTCAACGTGAAAACGAAAGGCATGGGCATGAAGTACAGGTAAAGCATGACAAAACATGAACAATGAGCTATCTCCAGAAAACAGTATAACATGCTCAAAAGGACATGGCAAGATTGCAAATAATAACAGTTTACAGACTTAGCAGAAATAACATCAGGTAACAATGTTTAGAGTTATCAAACAACATGTTACAGGAACTTAACATGGCAAACAAAGGCATGGCATGCAAATAGAAAATACAAACAACAAAAATCCCTTACTTAACTTATTCCAAAGATCAACAGAAAATATGGTAGCATCCATGCAAACATGGCAAATGATATGATAGATTCAAACATGGCAGAAACAAGGGTAAGTAGGCATGTTGGTGAGCTTGTAGCACTCACCACAAAGCAATACATTGCATGACAAGGTGTCCAACGGTAATATGACATGATTATGAAGCTAAACATGACAATAGCATGGTCATAGGGTGCATGGATAACTAGCAAAGCTCATGGCAAAACTGAACTTAATGTTAGCAGGCTGACAACAACATTATTTAGCAATTTGAGAGCAAGATTACAACAAGCTACAACAGGGTATAAATGCAACCAGTGGTATGGGTGGATAGAGCATGACATGTATAATAAAACATCCTTAGTGAACATCTCCATATTAGGCACATAATGACTTGTAGCATCAGGTTTACATAGCATCATGACATAGCAGATTCAGCCTAGCAAAACAGCAACAGCAAGTACCCTACTTCACGAGCTCAATTCACTCGCTACAAGACTCACAAAAATACATAGATTGCACCACTTTAATATGGCATGATGTAGCTCAAAACACATGTAGACATCATGCTCATAGGATGCATACACAAAATGCAATGAAAAAGACAAAACAACAAGTTCTGTTAACATACGACAATTAACAGCAATGATGAATAGGGTATCAATATGAACTCAAAAAATCATGGCACAATGGAACAAAATGAAGGGCATCTCACAATGAACATTTTGATATATTATACGCACCAAATGGAGCTACATGCAAGAAGTTATGGCAGGATGAATATGCACATGTAAATCAGGAATCTATGGACTTGGTCATTTCTTCACGTCGCAGAAAATTGGATGGAGTGGTTCGGGACGACGCGATATGGCTCGGGGACGATGTTTGGAAGGCGGGACGACAGGGTCCGGGGACAGGGTCGTCCAGATCGAGGTCAACGCCGGCCGGAGCTCGGTCACCCGAGAGGAGGGTGTTGGCCGGAGAGGACGCCGGGGCGGAGCAGATCCGGGGGCGCCGGGGCGGATCCGGCCGCTCCCCGACCAGATCCGGTGAGACGGGCCCACGGCGGAGGCGGGGTCGATGGGGCAAAGAGGTGGCGGCCTTTGGGCACGGGGGCGGCGGAGAAGCTGGGCGCCACCGGCGGATGGGCACCGGCGCGGCCGGGCGGCGGTGGACGGCGCGCGAGGGTGCTGCGGGAGGCGGCGGAGGTCGGCGGCCTCGAGTGTGGGGCGCTCGACGGCGGCGGCGTGGCGTGGGGTCGCCAGCGAGAGGAACTCCGGTGATGTGGCGGCGGAGCGG
>NW_025226486.1:159476-163390 GCF_018294505.1 Triticum aestivum | reverse complement strand
GATATAACTAAACTCCGAAAACGGTTTTCTTCTAAACTCAACAACGGCCAAACTACACGATCAAACTAGGGGGCTCCTATGGTCGGTCGAGGATCTGATACCAACTTATCACGCCCAATATGCGATACTATCCTAAAGAGAGTCGAAGGTCCCACCAAGGATAGAACCACATATTGATACGCTTTTGCAAGGTGGATATCATTACATCAACATTACATAATAGATGGGGATACATTCATAAGGCACAAATGCCCTAAGAATACATCAACATCATACAAGGGATCAACATCCGACTACGGATGGTACACAAACATAAACTCAAACAATATCCACCCAGCTAGCCCAGGCTGCCGACCTGGAACCTATCCCCTCATCGAAGGAGAAGCAGAAGAAGAACTCCAAAACAAGCAAGCATCGCTCTCGCATCATGAACATCGCATAACCTGTACCTGCAACTGTTGTTGTAGTAATTTGTGAGCCACGAGGACTCAGCAATCCCATTACCATGGGTATCAAGACTAGCAAAGCTTAATGGGTAAGGAAGGGGTAAAGTGGTGAGGTTGCAGCAGTGACTAAGCATGATATGGTGGCTAACATACGCAAATAAGAGCGAGAAGAGAAGCAACAGAACGGTTGTGAAGCTAGCAATGATCAAGAAGTGATCCTGAACTCCTACTTACGTCAAACATAACCCAAAACCGTGTTTACTTCCCAGACTCCGCCGAAAAGAGACCATCACAGCTACACACGCAGTTGATGTATTTTAAATCGAATCTGGTGTCAAGTTATCTACAACCAGACATTAACAAATTCCCATCTGCCATATAACCGCGGGCACGGCTCTCAAAAGTTTATACCCTGCAGGGGTGTCCCAACTTAGCCCATCACAAGCTCTCACGTTCAACGAAGGATATTCCTTCTCCTAGGAAGACCCGATCAGTCTCGGAATCCTGGTTTAGAAGACATTTCGACAATGGTAAAACAAGACCAGCAAAGCCGCCCGATGTGCCGACAATCCCGATAGGAGCTGCACATATCTTGTTCTCAGGGCAACACCAGATAAGTCAAGCTACGAGTAAAACCAGCCCTCAAGTTTCCCCGAGGTGGCCTCGTAGGCTACTCGGTTCGGACCAGCACCTCAGGAGCGCGACTCCTAAGGGAAAAGTATAGGTGGTGGTGAGGCAAATGGTAAAACCAAGGTTGGGCCTTGCTGGAGGAGTTTTATTCAAAGCGAACTATCAAGGGGTCCCATAAATCACCCAACCGTGTAAGGAACACAAAATCAAGGAACATAACACCGGTATGACACAAACTAGGGCGGCAAGAGTGGAACAAAACACTAGGCATAAGGCCAAGTCTTCTTGTAGATGCATTAATTAAATAAGAGATATTGTGATATCCCAACATAATCCTGTCCATCATGGAGCAATCTTCAACTTCACCTGCAACTAACAACGCTATAAGAGGGGCTGAGCAAAGCGGTAACATAGCCAAGCAACGGTTTGCTAGGAAGGGGGGAAAGGTTAGAGGCTGACATGGCAATTTGGGGAGGCTTGAAGAACAAGTGAAAGGAAGCGCAGCATAGAGATAGAACGAAGCAACTAGCATGGCAATGATACTAATGAGATCCAAGGTGACGGTCATCTTGCCTGAAATCCCGCTAGGAAGAAGAATGAGTCCATGAAGAGGACGAACGGATCAAGCCGAACCAAGCATAGACGAACGAATCCTCACGATCGCAACGAAACAGGAACTATCGAGAAGAAGCACACAACATGGTAAACACACCACACATATATATGACATGATGCTCAACCAAGTATGATGCAAGACAAGACTACATGAAGCTACTCATGGCAAGAGATGATGCATACAAGAACAACACATCATAACAATGTTAAATGAGGCCGGAAACAACATATAACAATTCTGGTAAGTCCTCATATGCAAATTTAGAAATTGGTCCAGAAATGAATAAACCTTATGTTCATGTTGTTAAACAGAAATTTAAGATGCACCAAGATGATCTAAACGAGATTCTAGTCAAGTTACATATAAAGTTCATTTAATTCGGAGCTACGACCTAGAAGATATGAGCAAAATAAGTCAAACATGGCATTGATGCAAAATGCATACAAACATCAAGCAAACACTCTCAAAACATGGATGCAACATGATAATATGAATCTTCATGCAAAACCAAGCAAGTTTCATATAGAGCACACTCAAAGCGGAGCAACGGTTCAACACATACACTGTATACAAGTTTAAAGGACAAGCTTTCCAAAACAGCAACTAGGCATCTAGCAAGCATCAAAATAATATTATACAGCATCTCAACGTGAAAACGAAAGGCATGGGCATGAAGTACAGGTAAAGCATGACAAAACATGAACAATGAGCTATCTCCAGAAAACAGTATAACATGCTCAAAAGGACATGGCAAGATTGCAAATAATAACAGTTTACAGACTTAGCAGAAATAACATCAGGTAACAATGTTTAGAGTTATCAAACAACATGTTACAGGAACTTAACATGGCAAACAAAGGCATGGCATGCAAATAGAAAATACAAACAACAAAAATCCCTTACTTAACTTATTCCAAAGATCAACAGAAAATATGGTAGCATCCATGCAAACATGGCAAATGATATGATAGATTCAAACATGGCAGAAACAAGGGTAAGTAGGCATGTTGGTGAGCTTGTAGCACTCACCACAAAGCAATACATTGCATGACAAGGTGTCCAACGGTAATATGACATGATTATGAAGCTAAACATGACAATAGCATGGTCATAGGGTGCATGGATAACTAGCAAAGCTCATGGCAAAACTGAACTTAATGTTAGCAGGCTGACAACAACATTATTTAGCAATTTGAGAGCAAGATTACAACAAGCTACAACAGGGTATAAATGCAACCAGTGGTATGGGTGGATAGAGCATGACATGTATAATAAAACATCCTTAGTGAACATCTCCATATTAGGCACATAATGACTTGTAGCATCAGGTTTACATAGCATCATGACATAGCAGATTCAGCCTAGCAAAACAGCAACAGCAAGTACCCTACTTCACGAGCTCAATTCACTCGCTACAAGACTCACAAAAATACATAGATTGCACCACTGTAAATATGGCATGATGTAGCTCAAAACACATGTAGACATCATGCTCATAGGATGCATACACAAAATGCAATGAAAAAGACAAAACAACAAGTTCTGTTAACATACGACAATTAACAGCAATGATGAATAGGGTATCAATATGAACTCAAAAAATCATGGCACAATGGAACAAAATGAAGGGCATCTCACAATGAACATTTTGATATATTATACGCACCAAATGGAGCTACATGCAAGAAGTTATGGCAGGATGAATATGCACATGTAAATCAGGAATCTATGGACTTGGTCATTTCTTCACGTCGCAGAAAATTGGATGGAGTGGTTCGGGACGACGCGATATGGCTCGGGGACGATGTTTGGAAGGCGGGACGACAGGGTCCGGGGACAGGGTCGTCCAGATCGAGGTCAACGCCGGCCGGAGCTCGGTCACCCGAGAGGAGGGTGTTGGCCGGAGAGGACGCCGGGGCGGAGCAGATCCGGGGGCGCCGGGGCGGATCCGGCCGCTCCCCGACCAGATCCGGTGAGACGGGCCCACGGCGGAGGCGGGGTCGATGGGGCAAAGAGGTGGCGGCCTTTGGGCACGGGGGCGGCGGAGAAGCTGGGCGCCACCGGCGGATGGGCACCGGCGCGGCCGGGCGGCGGTGGACGGCGCGCGAGGGTGCTGCGGGAGGCGGCGGAGGTCGGCGGCCTCGAGTGTGGGGCGCTCGACGGCGGCGGCGTGGCGTGGGGTCGCCAGCGAGAGGAACTCCGGTGATGTGGCGGCGGAGCGG
>NW_025226486.1:151297-159198 GCF_018294505.1 Triticum aestivum | reverse complement strand
GATCGGGCGGCGGCGCGGGGTCGGGCCGACCCGGGCCTCGATGGGCTTCGGAGGGCCCGTGCTGGCTCGGGCGGGCCGGCGGCGGTGGGAGGCGGCGGAGGCCACATGGCGGGCTGCGAGCCTCTGCGGGCGGCGGCGCGGACATGTCCGGTGGCGCGAGGAGGGAGAAGGCTAGGGTTTCATCCGTGATTTGGAAAGGGGGAAAGCCTATATATAGGTAGAGGGAGCTAGGAGAGTCCAAATGGGGTCCGGTTTTCGCCCACACGATCGTGATCAAACGACCGAGAGCATGGAGGGGGTTTGGATGGGCTCATGGGATGTGGTGAAGAGGGGCTGGGCTGCAAAGAGAGAGGGGTTTCGGGCTACGCGGTTAACCGTTGGGGCGTCAAACGGACTCCGAAAGCGACGAAAATTGACAAGCGGTCTACCTACTCTAAAACAACACCGCATGCCAAGTTTCATCCCATTCCGAGAACATTTTTCTCCCGCTCACGAAACAAGGTCTGAGAGGTGTGACGGGCGCGTGTGAGTGTGGCTGGGCTCAGAACGGACAATGGAGAGTACCGGGGGAACCCGAACGGATGCGTGTTTTGAAAAACATGCAGATGGAATGCAGATGATGACATTGGAAAATGCAACATGCAAGCAAATGACATGGCAACAACGATGATTAGTTGGAAGACACCTGGCGCATCAGTTCCAGGGCGTTACAGGTTTATACTAACCTATCTGGCGAGTTCTTGTTGAGTTTGGTGTGGATGAAGCGTTTTGATAAAAAGAGAAACCATGATATGATAGGAATTAAGGAGTCACAAAAGTTCAAGCTTGGGGATGCCCAAGGCACCCCAAGATAATATTTCAAGAAATCTCAAGCATCTAAGCTTGGGGATGCCCCGTGAGGCATCCCACCTTTCTTCTACAACAACAATCGGTTAGTATCATTGAACTTTAGTTTTTGCTTATTCACATGAGTTGTGCTATCCTTGAAATGTCATTTTATTTTTGCTTTGCTTGCTGTTTGAATAAAAATACCAAGATCTGAAATTCTTAATTGAGAGAGAGTCTTCACATAGTTACACAATTATTTAGCTACTCATTGATCTTCACTTATATCTTTTTAGAGTAGTTTTTCATTTACTAGTGTGCTTCACTTATATCCTATGAGTAAATGGTTGAATGAGTTGAATGTCATAAATCTGAAATTATATATGTTTCATTTGCTTATCCCATGGGGAGTAGTGACTTCACATCTAAGAAGTAGAGGTTGTAAATTTATTGAAGGTTAGCAAGAATTGTATTGGTCATTTGAACAATTCATGAAAGAATATTGAAGGAAGAGAGATTCCACATATAAATATGCTACCCTGGACATCTTTTATAATTGTGAGAACTCATTAAGTATGACATGCTAAAGAGTTGATGTTGGACAAGGAAGACAACGTAATGGGTTATGTTTTCTTACATCTTAGTTAAAGTATATTGTCATGGATCGTTCAAACATGTTGATCTTGCCTCTCCCACTCATGCTAGCCAAAATTCCTTGCACCAAGTAGAGATACTACTTGTGCTTCCAAATATCCTTAAACCCAGTTTTTGCCATGAGTGTCCACCATACCTACCTATATGCGGTATTTACCTACCGTTCCAAGTAAATTTGCATGTGCCAGACTCTAAACCTTCAAATAATAATCTATTTTGTATGCTCGAATCGTTGATGTAGCAACTAGGGGCTGTTAGTATCTTCTATGCTATGTGGGTTATTCTCAAGATGAGTGGACTCCGCTCATCATTCACGAGAAAAATGGCTTGTAACCGGGATGCCCAGTCCCATGATCAAAAGATCAAAATCAAATCAAAAATAATTGCAAACAAAACTCCCCCAGGTTTGATGTTAGTTGGAGGCACCCGTTGTTTCGGGAAAGCCATGGATTGATGATTGTTTGTGGAGGGGGAGTAAAAACTTTTAACATTCTATTTGGGAACCACCTATAATGTATGTAGTATGGAAGATATTGGGAACTCTTGGTTGTTATGTTGACAATGAGATCATACCTCTCAAAATTATTTATCTCTATTTCAAAATCGAGCTCTGGCACCTCTGCAAATCCCTGCTTCCCTCTGCGAAGGGCCTATCTTTTACTTTTATGCAAGAGTCAAGGTGATCTTCACCTTTCCCTTTTTCATTTTATCCTTTGGCAAGCACCTCGTGTTGGGAAGATCCTGATATATATATCCAATTGGATGTAAGTTAGCATGAACTATTATTGTTGACATCACCCAAAGGTGAATACGTTGGGAGGCAACACAATAAGCCCCTATCTTTCTCAGTGTCCAATTGAAACTCCATAACGATTAGTATTGCGTGAGTGTTAGCAATTGTAAAAGATTATATGATAGTTGAATATGTGGAGTTTGGTAAATCAAAGCTCTGACATAGACCCTTCCTGAAAATAAGATGAATTGTAATTGTTTGATGACTACGAATGAAGTTTGCTAGTTTTCAAGAAAGTTTATGGTCTATGCTTTAATATGTGAATAGCTTGTTACTTGATCTTGAAAAGTTTTATGAGATGAACTACTGTTATGACTTATAATCATGCTAGAAAAGGTGATTGAAATTATCATTGATCAAACTTGTGCACCTGCTAGCATTCACACTTCATAAATTCTTTCTTTATCATTTACCTACTCGAGGATGAGTAGGAATTAATCTTGGGGATGCTGATACGTCTCCGACGTATTTATAATTTATGAAGCATTCATGCTATTTTATTATCTGTTTTGAATGATTACGGGCTTTATTAACACTTTTATATTACTTTTGGGACTAACCTACTAAACGGAGGCCCAGCCCATATTGTTGTTTTATTGCCTGTTTCACTATTTCGAAGAAAAGGAATATCAAACGGACTCCAAACGGAATGAAACCTTCGGGAGCATGATTTTTGGAACGAACATGATCCGGGAGACTTGGAGTACAAGCCAGTGAAGCCTCGAGGAGGCCACGAGATAGGAGGGCGCCCCCCCCCCAGGGGGGGCGCCCCCCTGTCTCGTGGGCCCCTCGAGACTCCCCCGACCGACTTCTTTCGCCTATACATTCCCATATACCCTAAAACCATCGAAGACGAAGATAGATAGGGAGTTTCGCCGCCGCAAGCCTCTGTAGCCACCAAAAACCTCTCGGGAGCCCGTTCCGGCACCCTGCCAGAGGGGGAATCCCTCACCGGTGGCCATCTTCATCATCCCGGCGCTCTCCATGACGAGGAGGAAGTAGTTCACCCTCGGGGCTGAGGGTATGTACAAGTAGCTATGTGTTTGATCTCTCTCTCTCTCTCTCTGTCTCTCTCTCTCTCTCTCGTGTTCTCTATATGGCACGATCTTGATGTATCGCGAGCTTTGCTATTATAGTTGGATCTTATGATGTTTCTCCCCCTCTACTCTCTTGTGATGAATTGAGTTTTCCTCTTGAAGTTATCTTATCGGATTGAGTCTTTAATGATTTGAGAACACTTGATGTATGTCTTGTCATGCGTATCTGTGGTGACAATGGGATATCACATAATCCACTTGATGTATGTTTTGGTGATCAACTTGCGGGTTACGCCGATGAACCTATGCATAGGGGTTGGCACACGTTTTCGTCTCGATTCTCCGGTAGAAACTTTGGGGCACTCTTTGAAGTACTTTGTGTTGGTTAAATAGATGAATCTGTGATTATCTGATGCATATCGTATAATCATGCCCACGGATACTTGAGGTGACAATGGAGTGTCTAGGTGACATTAGGGTTTTGGTTGGTTTGTGTCTTAAGGTGTTATTCTAGTACGAACGCTTGAATAGATTGATCTGAAAGAAAAACTTTGAGGTGGTTTCGTACCCTACCATAATCTCTTCGTTTGTTCTCCGTTATTAGTGGCTTTAGAGTGACTCTTTGTTGCATGTTGAGGGATTGTTATACGATCTATCTATGTTATTATTGTTGAGAGAACTTGCACTATTGAAAGTATGAACCCTAGGCCTTGTTTCCTAGCATTGCAATACCGCTTGTGCTCACTTTTACCATTAGTAACCTTGCTGTTTTTATATTTTCAGATTACAAAAGCCTATATCTACCATTCATATTGCACTTGTATCACCATCTCTTCGCCGAACTAGTGCACCTATGCAATTTACCATTGTATTGGGTGTGTTGGGGACACAAGAGACTCTTTGTTATTTGGTTGCAGGGTTGCTTGAGAGAGACCATCTTCATCCTACGCCTCCCACGGATTGATAAATCTTAGGTCATCCACTTGAGGGAAATTTGCTACTGTCCTACAAACCTCTGCACTTGGAGGCCCAATAACGTCTACAAGAAGAAGGTTGTGTAGTAGACATCACCAGTCCTCGCCTAAGTTAAAAGCTACTCCGAGTGAAGAGCATCCCTCACACTCGGGGGCTTAGCAGCAAGCCAGACCTTACCTATGTTAAAACTACTCCGAGTGGAGAGCATCTCTCCCACTCGAGGGCTTAGCTGCGAGCCAACCCTTGCCTAAGTTAAAAACCACTCTGAGTGGAGAGCATCCGTCCCATTTGGGGGCTTAGCGGCAAGCCAGTCCTCGCCTAAGTTAAAAACTTCTCCGAGTGGAGAGTATGCCTCCCACTCAGAGGCTTAGCCGTGAGCCAGTCGTTGACTATGTTAAAAACTACTCTGAGTGGAGAGCATCCCTCTCACTCGGGGGCTTAGGCGCAAGCTAGTCCTTGCCTATGTTAAAAATTACTCTGAGTGGACAACATTCCTCCCACTTGGAGGCTTAGCCGCGAGCCATTCCTCGCATCAGTTAAAAACTACTCGGAGTGAGAGCATTCCAACCACTCAGAGGCTTAGTCGTGACCCAGTCCTCACCTAACTTGAAAACTACTCTGAGTAGAGAGCATCCCTCTCACTAGGGGGCTTAGCTGCGAGCCAGTCTTCGCCTATGTTAAAAACAACTCCAAGTAGAGAGCATCGCTCCCACTTGGGGCTTAGCTGCGAGCAGTCATCGCCTAAGTTAGAAACTACTCCGAGTGGAGACCATCCCTCCAACTCAGGGGCCTAGCTATGAGCCAGTCCTCGCCAAAGTTAAAAATTGCTCCCAGTGGAGAGCATCCCTCCCCCTCGGGGGCTTACCTTCAAGCCAGTTCTCGCCTAAGTTAAAAACTACTCTGACTGGAGAGCATCCCCCTCACTTGGGGGATTAGCTGCGAGCCATTCCTCGCCTGAGTAATAAACTACTACAAGTGGAGAGCATCCCTCCCACTCGGGTGCTTAGCTGCGAGCCAGAGCTCGCCTTTGTTAAAAAATACTCCGAGTGGAGAGCATCCCTCCCACTTGGGGGTTTAGCTACGAGCCAGCCCTCGCCTAAGTTAAAAACTAATTCGAGTGGAGAGCATCCCTCCCACTCAGGGGCTTAGCGGCAAGCCAGTCCTCGCATAAGTTATAAACTACTCCGAGTGGAGGGCATTCCTCCCACTCGAGGGCTTAGCGGCAAGCCAGTCCTTGCCTAAGTTAAAAACTACTCCGAGTTGAGATCAGTCCTCCAACTCGGAGGCTTAGCTGTGAGCCAGTCCTCGCCTAAGTAAAAAACTACTCCGAGTGGAGAGCATACCTCCCACTAGGGGGCTTAGCCGCAAGCAAGTCCTTGCCTATGTTAAAAACTACTCCGAGTGGAGAGATTCCTCCCACTCGGATGCTTAGTCGCAAGCCATTCCTCGTGCAAGTTAAACACTACTCCGGGTGAGAGCATACCAGCTACTCGGAGTCTCAGCCATGAACTAGTCCTCGCCTAAGTTAAAAACTACTCCGAGTAGAGAGCATCCCTCCCACTCAGGGGCTTAACTGTGAGCTAGTCTTCGCCTATGTGAAAAACTACTCTGAGTAGAGAGCATCCATCACACTCGGGGGCTTAGCTCCGAGTAGTCATCGCCTAAGTCCAAAACTAATCCGAGTGGAGAGCATCCTTCCCAGTTAGGGGCTTAGCTGCAAGCCAGTCCTCGCCAAAGTTAAAAACTACTCCGAGTGGAGAGCATCCCTGCCACCCGTGGGCTTAGTTGCGAGCTAGTCCTCTCCTAAGTTAAAACTACTCCGAGTGGAGAGCATCACTCACACTCAGGGGCTTAGTTGCGAGCCTGACCTCAGCTATGTTAAAAACTACTCCGAGTTTAGAGCATCCCTCCCACTTGGAGGCTTAGCTGCGAGCCAGTCTTCGCCTATGTTAAAAACCACTCTGAGTGGAGAGCATCCCTCCCACTCGGGGGCTTAGCTATGAGCAAGTCCTCGCCTAAGTTAAAAACTACTCGGAGTGGAGAGTATGCCTCCCACTCCGAGGCTTAGCCGCGAGCTAGTCCTCGCCTATGTTAAAAACTACTCCAAGTGGAGAGAATCCCTCCGACTCAGGGGCTTAGTGGCGAGCCGGTCCTTGCCTATGTTAGAAACTACTCCGAGTGGAGAGCATTCCTCCCACTCGGAGCCTTAGCCGTGAGCCATTCCTCGCCTAAGTTAAAAACTACTCCGAGTGAGAGCATTCCACCCACTCGGAGGCTTAGCCGTGAGCAATTCCTCACCTAAGTTAAAAACTAGTCCGAGTAGAGAGCATCCCTCCCACTTGGGGGATTAGCTGCGAGCCAGTCTTCTCCTATGTTAAAAACTACTCCTAGTAGAGAGCATCCCTCTCACTCGGGGGCTTAGCTGCGAGAAGTCATTCCCTAAGTTAAAAACTACTCTAAGTGGAGAGCATCCCTCCCAATTAGGGGCTTAGCTGCGAGCCAGTCTTCGCTAAGTTAAAAACTACTTCGAGTGGAAAGCATCCCTCCAACTCATGGGCTTAGTGGTGAGCCAGTCCTAGCCTAACTTAAAAACTACTCCGAGTGGAGAGCATCCCGCCCACTAGGGGGCTTAGCTGCGAGCTAGTCCTCGCCTAAGTTAAAAACTACTCTGAGTGGTGGGCATCCCTCCCACTTGGGGGATTAGATGCAAGCCACTCCTCGCCTAAATTAAAAACTACTTTGAGTGGAGAGCATCCCTCCCACCCGGGGGCTTAGCAGCAAGCCAATCCTCGCCTAAGTTAAAAACTACTCCAAGTAGAGAGAATTCCTCCCACTCGGAGGCTTTCCGCGAGCCAGTCCTCGCCTAAGTTAAAAACTACTCCGAGTGGAGACCATTCCTCAAACTCGAAGGTTTAGCCGCGAGCCAGTCCTCGCCTAAGTTAAAAACTACTCCGAGTGGAGAGAATCCATCCCACTCGGGGGCTTAGCTGCGAGCGAGCCCTCGCCTCAGTTAAAAACTACTTGGAGCGGAGATCATCCCTCCCACTCAGGGGCTTAGCTGCAAGCCAGTCCTTGTCTAAGTTAAAAATGTCTCCGAGTGGAGAGCATCCCTCCCACTCGGGGGCTTAGCTATTAGACATTCCTTTCCTAAGTTAAAAACTCCTCTGAGTGGAAAGCATGCCTCCCACTAAGAGGCTTAGCCGCGAGGCAGTTCTCGCCTATGTTAAAAACTTCTCCGAGTGGAGAGCATCCCCCTCACTTGGGGGATTAGTTGTGATCCAGTCCTCGCCTAAGTTAAAAACAACTCCAAGTGGAGAGCCTCCCTCCCACTCGGGTGCTTAGCTGTGAGCCAGAGCTCGGCTATATTAAAAACTACTCCGAGTGGAGAGCATCCCTCACACTTGGGGGCTTAGTTGTGAGCCAGTCCTCGCCTAAGTTAAAAACTACTTTGAGTGGAGAGCATCCCTCCCACTTGGGGGCTTAGCGGCAAGACAGTCCTCGCCTAAGTTAAAAACTACTCTGAGTGGAGAGCATTCCTCCCACTCAAGGGCTTAGAGGCAAGCCAGTCCTCGCCTATGTTAAAAACTTCTCCGAGTGTAGAGCATTCCTCCCACTGG
>NW_025226486.1:150609-151287 GCF_018294505.1 Triticum aestivum | reverse complement strand
GCTGTGAGCCAGTCCTCGCCTAAGTAAAAAACTACTCCGAGTGGAGAGCATACCTCCCACTAGGGGGCTTAGCCGCAAGCAAGTCCTTGCCTATGTTAAAAACTACTCCGAGTGGAGAGATTCCTCCCACTCGGATGCTTAGCCGCAAGCCATTCCTCGTGCAAGTTAAACACTACTCTGGGTGAGAGCATACCAGCTACTCGGAGTCTCAGCCGTGAACCAGTCCTCGCCTAAGTTAAAAACTACTCCGAGTAGAGAGCATCCCTCCCACTCAGGGGCTTAACTGTGAGCTAGTCTTCGCCTATGTGAAAAACTACTCTGAGTAGAGAGCATCCCTCACACTCGGGGGCTTAGCTCCGAGTAGTCATCGCCTAAGTCCAAAACTAATCCGAGTGGAGAGCATCCTTCCCAGTTAGGGGCTTAGCTGCAAGCCAGTCCCCGCCAAAGTTAAAAACTACTCCGAGTGGAGAGCATCCATCCCACCCGTGGGCTTAGTTGCGAGCTAGTCCTCTCCTAAGTTAAAACTACTCCGAGTGGAGAGCATCACTCACACTCGGGGGCTTAGTTGCGAGCCTGACCTCACCTATGTTAAAAACTACTCCGAGTTTAGAGCATCCCTCCCACTTTGGGGCTTAGCTGCGAGCCAGTCTTCGCCTATGTTAAAAACCACTCTGAGTG
>NW_025226486.1:148733-150599 GCF_018294505.1 Triticum aestivum | reverse complement strand
CTCGCCTAAGTTAAAAACTACTCTGAGTGGAGAGCATTCCTCCCACTCAAGGGCTTAGAGGCAAGCCAGTCCTCGCCTATGTTAAAAACTTCTCCGAGTGTAGAGCATTCCTCCCACTGGAAGGCTTTGCCGCGAGCCAGTCCTTGCCTAAGTTAAAAACTACTCCGAGTGGAGAGAATCCTTCCCACTTGGGGGCTTAGCAGCGAGCGAGTCCTCGCCTAAGTTAAAAACTACTCTGAGTGGAGAGAATCCCTCCCACTCGGGGGCTTAGCTGCGAGCGAGTCCTCACCTATGTTAAAAACTACTCCGAGTGGAGAGCATCCCTCCCACTCACGAGCTTAGCCGCGAGCAAGTCCTTGCCTATGTTAAAAACTACTCCGAGTGGAGAGATTCATCCCACTCGTAGGCTTAGCCGTGAGCCAGTCCTCGCCTAAGTTAAAAACTATTCCAAGTAGAGAGCATCCCTCCCACTCGGTGGCTTAGCTGGGAGCCAGTCCTTGCCTATGTTAAAAATTACTCTGAGTGGACAACATTCCTCCCACTTGGAGGCTTAGCCGCGAGCCATTCCTCGCATCAGTTAAAAACTACTCGGAGTGAGAGCATTCCAACCACTCAGAGGCTTAGTCGTGACACAGTCCTCGCCTAACTTGAAAACTACTCTGAGTAGAGAGCATCCCTCTCACTAGGGGGCTTAGCTGCGAGCCAGTCTTCGCCTATGTTAAAAACAACTCCAAGTAGAGAGCGTCGCTCCCACTTGGGGCTTAGCTGCGAGCCGTCATCGCCTAAGTTAGAAACTACTCCGAGTGGAGACCATCCCTCCAACTCAGGGGCCTAGCTATGAGCCAGTCCTCGCCAAAGTTAAAACTGCTCCCAGTGGAGAGCATCCCTCCCCCTCGGGGGCTTAGCTTCAAGCCAGTTCTCGCCTAAGTTAAAAACTACTCTGACTGGAGAGCATCCCCCTCACTTGGGGGATTAGCTGTGAGCCATTCCTCGCCTGAGTAATAAACTACTACAAGTGGAGAGCATCCCTCCCACTCGGGTGCTTAGCTGCGAGCCAGAGCTCGCCTCTGTTAAAAAATACTCCGAGTGGAGGGCATTCCTCCCACTCGAGGGCTTAGCGGCAAGCCAGTCCTTGCCTAAGTTAAAAACTACTCCGAGTTGAGATCAGTCCTCCAACTCGGAGGCTTAGCTGTGAGCCAGTCCTCGCCTAAGTAAAAAACTACTCCGAGTGGAGAGCATACCTCCCACTAGGGGGCTTAGCCGCAAGCAAGTCCTTGCCTATGTTAAAAACTACTCCGAGTGGAGAGATTCCTCCCACTCGGATGCTTAGCCGCAAGCCATTCCTCGTGCAAGTTAAACACTACTCTGGGTGAGAGCATACCAGCTACTCGGAGTCTCAGCCGTGAACCAGTCCTCGCCTAAGTTAAAAACTACTCCGAGTAGAGAGCATCCCTCCCACTCAGGGGCTTAACTGTGAGCTAGTCTTCGCCTATGTGAAAAACTACTCTGAGTAGAGAGCATCCCTCACACTCGGGGGCTTAGCTCCGAGTAGTCATCACCTAAGTCCAAAACTAATCCGAGTGGAGAGCATCCTTCCCAGTTAGGGGCTTAGCTGCAAGCCAGTCCCCGCCAAAGTTAAAAACTACTCCGAGTGGAGAGCATCCATCCCACCCGTGGGCTTAGTTGCGAGCTAGTCCTCTCCTAAGTTAAAACTACTCCGAGTGGAGAGCATCACTCACACTCGGGGGCTTAGTTGCGAGCCTGACCTCACCTATGTTAAAAACTACTCCGAGTTTAGAGCATCCCTCCCACTTTGGGGCTTAGCTGCGAGCCAGTCTTCGCCTATGTTAAAAACCACTCTGAGTG
>NW_025226486.1:148130-148723 GCF_018294505.1 Triticum aestivum | reverse complement strand
TCCCACTCGTAGGCTTAGCCGCGAGCCAGTCCTCGCCTAAGTTAAAAACTACTCCAAGTAGAGAGCATCCCTCCCACTCGGTGGCTTAGCTGGGAGCCAGTCCTCGCCTAAGTTAAAAACTACTCCAACTAGAGAGCATCCCTACCACTCGGGGGCTTAGTTGCGAGCCAGTCCCAGCCTAACTTAAAAACTACTCCGAGTGGAGAGCATCCCTCCCACTCGGGGGCTTAGCTGCGAGCTAGTCCTCGCTTAAGTTAAAAACTACTCCGAGTGGTGGGCATCCCTCCCACTTGGGGGATTAGCTGGAAGCCAGTCCTCGCCTAAATTAAAAACTACTTCGAGTGGAGAGCATCCCTACCACTCGGGGGCTTAGCGGCAAGCTAGTCCTCCCCTAAGTTAAAAACTACTCCGAGTGGAGAGAATTCCTCCCACTCGGAGGCTTTTTGCGAGCCAGTCCTCGCCTAACTTAAAAACTACTCTGAGTGGAGACCATTCCTCAAACTCGTAGGCTTAGCCGCGAGCCAGTCCTCGCCTAAGTTAAAAACTACTCCGATTGGAGAGAATCCATCCCAGTCGGGGGCTTAGCTGCGAGC
>NW_025226486.1:146229-148120 GCF_018294505.1 Triticum aestivum | reverse complement strand
CCTAAGTCCAAAACTAATCCGAGTGGAGAGCATCCTTCCCAGTTAGGGGCTTAGCTGCAAGCCAGTCCCCGCCAAAGTTAAAAACTACTCCGAGTGGAGAGCATCCATCCCACCCGTGGGCTTAGTTGCGAGCTAGTCCTCTCCTAAGTTAAAACTACTCCGAGTGGAGAGCATCACTCACACTCGGGGGCTTAGTTGCGAGCCTGACCTCACCTATGTTAAAAACTACTCCGAGTTTAGAGCATCCCTCCCACTTTGGGGCTTAGCTGCGAGCCAGTCTTCGCCTATGTTAAAAACCACTCTGAGTGGAGAGCATCCCTCCCACTCGGGGGCTTAGCTATGAGCAAGTCCTCGCCTAAGTTAAAAACTACTCGGAGTGGAGAGTATGCCTCCCACTCCGAGGCTTAGTCGCGAGCTAGTCCTCGCCTATGTTAAAAACTACTCCAAGTGGAGAGAATCCCTCCGACTCAGGGGCTTAGTGGCGAGCCGGTCCTTGCCTATGTTAGAAACTACTCTGAGTGGAGAGCATTCCTCCCACTCGGAGCCTTAGCCGCGAGCCATTCCTCGCCTAAGTTAAAAACTACTCCGAGTGAGAGCATTCCACCCACTCGGAGGCTTAGCCGTGAGCAATTCCTCACCTAAGTTAAAAACTACTCCGAGTAGAGAGCATCCCTCCCACTTGGGGGATTAGCTGCGAGCCAGTCTTGTCCTATGTTAAAAACTACTCCTAGTAGAGAGCATCCCTCTCACTCGGGGGCTTAGCTGCGAGCAGTCATTCCCTAAGTTAAAAACTACTCTAAGTGGAGAGCATCCCTCCCAATTAGGGGCTTAGCTGCGAGCCAGTCCTCGCTAAGTTAAAAACTACTTCGAGTGGAAAGCATCCCTCCAACTCATGGGCTTAGTGGCGAGCCAGTCCTAGCCTAACTTAAAAACTACTCCGAGTGGAGAGCATCCCGCCCACTAGGGGGCTTAGCTGCGAGCTAGTCCTCGCCTAAGTTAAAAACTACTCCGAGTGGTGGGCATCCCTCCCACTTGGGGGATTAGATGCAAGCCACTCCTTGCCTAAATTAAAAAGTACTTTGAGTGGCCCGGGGGCTTAGCAGCAAGCCAATCCTCGCCTAAGTTAAAAACTACTCCAAGTGGAGAGAATTCCTCCCACTCGGAGGCTTTCCGTGAGCCAGTCCTCGCCTAAGTTAAAAACTACTCCGAGTGGAGACCATTCCTCAAACTCGAAGGTTTAGCCGCGAGCCAGTCCTCGCCTAAGTTAAAAACTACTCCGAGTGGAGAGAATCCATCCCACTCGGGGGCTTAGCTGCGAGCGAGCCCTCGCCTCAGTTAAAAACTACTTGGAGCGGAGATCATCCCTCCCACTCAGGGGCTTAGCTGCAAGCCAGTCCTTGTCTAAGTTAAAAATGTCTCCGAGTGGAGAGCATCCCTCCCACTCGGGGGCTTAGCTATTAGACATTCCTTGCCTAAGTTAAAAACTCCTCTGAGTGGAAAGCATGCCTCCCACTCAGAGGCTTAGCCGCGAGCCAGTTCTCGCCTATGTTAAAAACTTCTCCGAGTGGAGAGCATCCCCCTCACTTGGGGGATTAGTTGTGATCCAGTCCTCGCCTAAGTTAAAAACAACTCCAAGTGGAGAGCCTCCCTCCCACTCGGGTGCTTAGCTGTGAGCCAGAGCTCGGCTATATTAAAAACTACTCCGAGTGGAGAGCATCCCTCCCACTTGGGGGCTTAGTTGTGAGCCAGTCCTCGCCTAAGTTAAAAACTACTTTGAGTGGAGAGCATCCCTCCCACTTGGGGGCTTAGCGGCAAGCCAGTCCTCGCCTATGTTAAAAACTACTCTGAGTGGAGAGCATTCCTCCCACTCAAGGGCTTAGAGGCAAGCCAG
>NW_025226486.1:144353-146219 GCF_018294505.1 Triticum aestivum | reverse complement strand
CTCGCCTAAGTTAAAAACTACTCTGAGTGGAGAGCATTCCTCCCACTCAAGGGCTTAGAGGCAAGCCAGTCCTCGCCTATGTTAAAAACTTCTCCGAGTGTAGAGCATTCCTCCCACTGGAAGGCTTTGCCGCGAGCCAGTCCTTGCCTAAGTTAAAAACTACTCCGAGTGGAGAGAATCCTTCCCACTTGGGGGCTTAGCAGCGAGCGAGTCCTCGCCTAAGTTAAAAACTACTCTGAGTGGAGAGAATCCCTCCCACTCGGGGGCTTAGCTGCGAGCGAGTCCTCACCTATGTTAAAAACTACTCCGAGTGGAGAGCATCCCTCCCACTCACGAGCTTAGCCGCGAGCAAGTCCTTGCCTATGTTAAAAACTACTCCGAGTGGAGAGATTCATCCCACTCGTAGGCTTAGCCGTGAGCCAGTCCTCGCCTAAGTTAAAAACTATTCCAAGTAGAGAGCATCCCTCCCACTCGGTGGCTTAGCTGGGAGCCAGTCCTTGCCTATGTTAAAAATTACTCTGAGTGGACAACATTCCTCCCACTTGGAGGCTTAGCCGCGAGCCATTCCTCGCATCAGTTAAAAACTACTCGGAGTGAGAGCATTCCAACCACTCAGAGGCTTAGTCGTGACACAGTCCTCGCCTAACTTGAAAACTACTCTGAGTAGAGAGCATCCCTCTCACTAGGGGGCTTAGCTGCGAGCCAGTCTTCGCCTATGTTAAAAACAACTCCAAGTAGAGAGCGTCGCTCCCACTTGGGGCTTAGCTGCGAGCCGTCATCGCCTAAGTTAGAAACTACTCCGAGTGGAGACCATCCCTCCAACTCAGGGGCCTAGCTATGAGCCAGTCCTCGCCAAAGTTAAAACTGCTCCCAGTGGAGAGCATCCCTCCCCCTCGGGGGCTTAGCTTCAAGCCAGTTCTCGCCTAAGTTAAAAACTACTCTGACTGGAGAGCATCCCCCTCACTTGGGGGATTAGCTGTGAGCCATTCCTCGCCTGAGTAATAAACTACTACAAGTGGAGAGCATCCCTCCCACTCGGGTGCTTAGCTGCGAGCCAGAGCTCGCCTCTGTTAAAAAATACTCCGAGTGGAGGGCATTCCTCCCACTCGAGGGCTTAGCGGCAAGCCAGTCCTTGCCTAAGTTAAAAACTACTCCGAGTTGAGATCAGTCCTCCAACTCGGAGGCTTAGCTGTGAGCCAGTCCTCGCCTAAGTAAAAAACTACTCCGAGTGGAGAGCATACCTCCCACTAGGGGGCTTAGCCGCAAGCAAGTCCTTGCCTATGTTAAAAACTACTCCGAGTGGAGAGATTCCTCCCACTCGGATGCTTAGCCGCAAGCCATTCCTCGTGCAAGTTAAACACTACTCTGGGTGAGAGCATACCAGCTACTCGGAGTCTCAGCCGTGAACCAGTCCTCGCCTAAGTTAAAAACTACTCCGAGTAGAGAGCATCCCTCCCACTCAGGGGCTTAACTGTGAGCTAGTCTTCGCCTATGTGAAAAACTACTCTGAGTAGAGAGCATCCCTCACACTCGGGGGCTTAGCTCCGAGTAGTCATCACCTAAGTCCAAAACTAATCCGAGTGGAGAGCATCCTTCCCAGTTAGGGGCTTAGCTGCAAGCCAGTCCCCGCCAAAGTTAAAAACTACTCCGAGTGGAGAGCATCCATCCCACCCGTGGGCTTAGTTGCGAGCTAGTCCTCTCCTAAGTTAAAACTACTCCGAGTGGAGAGCATCACTCACACTCGGGGGCTTAGTTGCGAGCCTGACCTCACCTATGTTAAAAACTACTCCGAGTTTAGAGCATCCCTCCCACTTTGGGGCTTAGCTGCGAGCCAGTCTTCGCCTATGTTAAAAACCACTCTGAGTG
>NW_025226486.1:142754-144343 GCF_018294505.1 Triticum aestivum | reverse complement strand
TCCCACTCGTAGGCTTAGCCGCGAGCCAGTCCTCGCCTAAGTTAAAAACTACTCCAAGTAGAGAGCATCCCTCCCACTCGGTGGCTTAGCTGGGAGCCAGTCCTCGCCTAAGTTAAAAACTACTCCAACTAGAGAGCATCCCTACCACTCGGGGGCTTAGTTGCGAGCCAGTCCCAGCCTAACTTAAAAACTACTCCGAGTGGAGAGCATCCCTCCCACTCGGGGGCTTAGCTGCGAGCTAGTCCTCGCTTAAGTTAAAAACTACTCCGAGTGGTGGGCATCCCTCCCACTTGGGGGATTAGCTGGAAGCCAGTCCTCGCCTAAATTAAAAACTACTTCGAGTGGAGAGCATCCCTACCACTCGGGGGCTTAGCGGCAAGCTAGTCCTCCCCTAAGTTAAAAACTACTCCGAGTGGAGAGAATTCCTCCCACTCGGAGGCTTTTTGCGAGCCAGTCCTCGCCTAACTTAAAAACTACTCTGAGTGGAGACCATTCCTCAAACTCGTAGGCTTAGCCGCGAGCCAGTCCTCGCCTAAGTTAAAAACTACTCCGATTGGAGAGAATCCATCCCAGTCGGGGGCTTAGCTGCGAGCGAGCCCTCGCCTAAGTTAAGACCTACTCGGAGTGGAGAGCATCCCTCCCACTCGGGGGCTTAGCTGCAAGCAAGTCCTTGTCTAAGTTAAAAATGTTTCCGAGTGGAGAGCATCCCACCCACTCGGGGGCTTAGCTGTTAGACATTCCTTGCCTAAGTTAAAAACTCCTCTGAGTGGAGAAGCATGCCTCCCACTCAGAGGCTTAGTCGCGAGCCAGTCCTCGCCTATGTTAAAAACTACTCCGAGTGGAGAGCATTCCTCCCACTCGGGGGCTTAGCTGCGAGCCAACCCTCGCCTAAGTTAAAAAATACTTCAAGTGGACAACATTCCTCCCACTCGAGGCCTTAGCTGTGAGTCAGCCCTCGCCTATGTTAAAAACTACTCCTAGTGGAGAGCATTCCTCCCACTCGGTGACCCAACGACATGCCAGTCTTTGCCTAGGTTAAAAACTACTCTGAGTGGAGAGCATCCCTCCCACTCATAGGCTTAGCCGTGAGCCAGTCCTCGCGTAAGTTAAAAACTACTCCGAGTGAGAGCATGCCTCCCACTCAGAGGCTTAGCCGTGAACCAGGCCTCACCTAAGATAAAACCTACTACAAGTGGAAAGTATCCCTCCCACTCGGGTGCTTAGCTGCGAGCTAGTCCTCGCCTAACTTAAAAACTACTCCGATTGGAGAGCATCCCCCTCACTCAGGGGATTAGTTGTCAGCCAGTCCTCGCTTAAGATAAAAACTACTCCATGTGGAGAGCATCCCTCCCACTCGAGTGCTTAGCTGTGATCCAGAGCTCTCCTATGTTAAAAACTACTCCAAGTGGAGAGCATTCCTCGCACTTGGGGGCTTAGCTGTGAGCCCGTCCTCGCGTAAGTTAAAAACTACTTCGAGTGGAGAGCATCCCTCCCACTCGGGGGCTTATCGGCCAGCCAGTCCTCGCCTAAGTTAAAAACTACTCCTAGTGGAGAGCATTCCTCCCACTCGAGGGCTTAGCGGCAAGCCA
>NW_025226486.1:141829-142695 GCF_018294505.1 Triticum aestivum | reverse complement strand
AGTGGAGAGCATCCCTCCCACTCGGGGGCTTATCGGCCAGCCAGTCCTCGCCTAAGTTAAAAACTACTCCCAGTGGAGAGCATTCCTCCCACTCGAGGGCTTAGCGGCAAGCCAGTCCTCGCCTTAGTTAAAAACTACTCCGAGTGGAGAGCATTCCTCCACTCGGAGGCTTTGCCGCGAGCCAGTCCTCGCCTAAGTTAAAAACTACTACGAGTGGAGACCATTCCTCAAACTCGAAGGTTTAGCCGCGAGCCAGTCCTCGCCTAAGTTAAAAACTACTCCGAGTGGAGAGAATCCATCCCACTCGGGGGCTTAGCTGCGAGCGAGCCCTCGCCTCAGTTAAAAACTACATGGAGTGGAGATCATCCCTCCCACATGGGGGCTTAGCTGCAAGCCAGTCCTTCTCTAAGTTAAAAATGTCTCCGAGTGGAGAGCATCCCTCCCACTCGGGGGCTTAGCTATTAGACATTCCTTGCCTAAGTTAAAAACTCCTCTGAGTGGAAAGCATGCCTCCCACTCAGAGGCTTAGCCGCGAGCCAGTTCTTGCCTATGTTAAAAACTTCTCTGAGTGGAGGGCATCCCCCTCACTTGGGGGATTAGCTGTGATCCAGTCCTCGCCTAAGTTAAAAACTACTCCAAGTGGAGAGCCTCCCTCCCACTCGGGTGCTTAGCTATGAGACAGAGCTCGGCTATATTAAAAACTACTCCGAGTGGAGAGCATCCCTCCCACTTGGGGGCTTAGTTGTGAGCCAGTCCTCGCCTAAGTTAAAAACTACTTTGAGTAGAGTGCATCCCTCCCACTTGGGGGCTTAGCGGCAAGCCAGTCCTCGCCTAAGTTAAAAACTACTCTGAGTGGAGAGCATTCC
>NW_025226486.1:130390-141533 GCF_018294505.1 Triticum aestivum | reverse complement strand
CCAGTCCTTGCCTAAGTTAAAAACTACTCCAAGTGGAGAGAATCCCTCCCACTTGGGGGCTTAGTAGCAAGCGAGTCCTCGCCTAAGTTAAAAACTACTCTGAGTGGAGAGAATCCCTCCCACTCGGGGGCTTAGCTGCGAAAGAGTCCTCACCTATGTTAAAAACTACTCCGAGTGGAGAGCATCCCTCCCACTCATGATCTTAGCCGCGAGCAAGTCGTTGCCTATGTTAAAAACTACTCCGAGTGGAGAGATTCCTCCCACTCGTAGGCTTAGCCGCGAGCCAGTCCTCGCCTAAGTTAAAAACTACTCCAAGTAGAGAGCATCCCTCCCACTCGGTGGCTTAGCTGCGAGCGAGTCCTCACCTATGTTAAAAACTACTCCGAGTGGAGAGCATCCCTACCACTCGGGGGCTTAGTTGCGACCCAGTCCTAGCCTAACTTAAAAACTACTCCGAGTGGAGAGCATCCCTCCCACTTGGGGGCTTAGCTACGAGCTAGTCCTCACTTAAGTTAAAAACTACTCCAAGTGGTGGGCATCCCTCCCACTTGGGGGATTAGCTGCAAGCCAGTCCTCGCCTAAATTAAAAACTACTTCGAGTGGAGAGCATCCCTACCTCTCGAGGGCTTAGCGGCAAGCCAGTCCTCGCCTAAGTTAAAAACTACTCCGAGTGGAGAGAATTTCTCCCACTCGGAGGCTTTTTGCGGGCCAGTCCTCGCCTAAGTTAAAAACTACTCTGAGTGGAGACTATTCCTCAAACTCGGAGGCTTAGCCGCGAGCCAGTCCTCGCCTAAGTTAAAAACTACTCCGAGTGGAGAGAATCCATCCCAGTCGGGGTCTTAGCTGCGAGCGAGCCCTCGCCTAAGTTAAGACCTACTCGGAGTGGAGAGCATCCCTCCCACTCGGGGGCTTAGCTACAAGCAAATCCTTGTCTAAGTTAAAAATGTTTCCGAGTGGAGAGCATCCCACCCACTCGGGGGCTTAGCTGCTAGACATTCCTTGCCTAAGTTAAAAACTCCTCTGAGTGGAGAGCATGCCTCCCACTCAGAGGCTTAGTCGCGAGCCAGTCCTCCCCTATGTTAGAAACTACTCCGATTGGAGAGCATCCCTCCCACTCGGGGGCTTATCTGCGAGCCAACCCTCGCCTAAGTTAAAAAATACTTCGAGTGGACAACATTCCTCCCACTCGAGGCCTTAGCTTTGAGTCAGCCCTCGCCTATGTTAAAAACTACTCCTAGTGGAGAGCATTCCTCCCACTCGGGGACTCAACGACATGCCAGTCTTTGCCTAGGTTAAAAAGTACTCCGAGTGGAGAGCATCCCTCCCACTCATAGGCTTAGCCGCGAGCCAGTCCTCGCGTAAGTTAAAAACTACTCCGAGTGAGAGCATGCCTCCCACTCAGAGGCTTAGCCGTGAACCAGGCCTCACCTAAGATAAAACCTACTGCAAGTGGAAAGTATCCCTCCCACTCGGGTGCTTAGCTGCGAGCTAGTCCTCGCCGAACTTAAAAACTACTCCGATTGGAGAGCATCCCCCTCACTCGGGGGATTAGTTGTCAGCCAGTCCTCGCTTAAGATAAAAACTACTCCATGTGGAGAGCATCCCTCCCACTCGAGTGCTTAGCTGTGATCCAGAGCACTCCTATGTTAAAAACTACTCCAAGTGGAGAGCATTCCTCGCACTTGGGGGCTTAGCTGTGAGCCCGTCCTCGCGTAAGTTAAAAACTACTTCGAGTGGAGAGCATCCCTCCCACTCGGGGGCTTATCGGCCAGCCAGTTCTTGCCTAAGTTAAAAACTACTCCTAGTGGAGAGCATTCCTCCCACTCGAGGGCTTAGCGGCAAGCCAATCCTCGCCTAAGTTAAAAACTACTCCTAGTGGAGAGCATCCCTCCCACTCGGGGGCTTATCGGCCAGCCAGTCCTCGCCTAAGTTAAAAACTACTCCTAGTGGAGAGCATTCCTCCCACTCGAGGGCTTAGCGGCAAGCTAGTCCTCGCCTTAGTTAAAAACTACTCCGAGTGGAGAGCATTCCTCCACTCGGAGGCTTTGCCGCGAGCCAATCCTCGCCTAAGTTAAAAACTACTACGAGTGGAGACCATTCCTCAAACTCGAAGGTTTAGCCGCGAGCCAGTCCTCGCCTAAGTTAAAAACTACTCCGAGTGGAGAGAACCCATCCCACTCGGGGGCTTAGCTGCGAGCGAGCCCTCGCCTCAGTTAAAAACTACATGTAGTGGAGATCATCCCTCCCACTCGGGGGCTTAGCTGCAAGCCAGTCCTTCTCTAAGTTAAAAATGTCTCCGAGTGGAGAGCATCCCTCCCACTCGGGGGCTTAGCTATTAGACATTCCTTGCCTAAGTTAAAAACTCCTCTGAGTGGAAAGCATGCCTCCCACTCAGAGGCTTAGCCGCGAGCCAGTTCTTGCCTATGTTAAAAACTTCTCCGAGTTGAGAGAATCCCCCTCACTTGGGGGATTAGCTGTGATCCAGTCCTCGCCTACGTTAAAAACTACTCCAAGTGGAGAGCCTCCCTCCCACTCGGGTGCTTAGCTATGAGCCAGAGCTCGGCTATATTAAAAACTACTCCGAGTGGAGAGCATCCCTCCCACTTGGGGGCTTAGTTGTGAGCCAGTCCTCGCCTAAGTTAAAAACTACTTTGAGTGGAGTGCATCCCTCCCACTTGGGGGCTTAGCGGCAAGCCAGTCCTCGCCTAAGTTAAAAACTACTCTGAGTGGAGAGCATTCCTCCCACTCGAGGGCTTAGAGGCAAGCCAGTCCTCGCCTAAGTTAAAAACTTCTACGAGTGCAGAGCATTCCTCCCACTCGAAGGCTTTGCCGCGAGCCAGTCCTTGCCTAAGTTAAAAACTACTCCGAGTGGAGAGAATCCCTCCCACTTGGGGGCTTAGCAGCGTGCCAGTCCTCGCCTAAGTTAAAAACTACTCTGAGTGGAGAGAATCCCTCCCACTCGGGGGCTTAGCTGCGAAAGAGTCCTCACCTATATTAAAAACTACTCCGAGTGGAGAGCATCCCTCCCACTCATGAGCTTAGCCGCGAGCAAGTCCTTGCCTATGTTAAAAACTACTCCGAGTGGAGAGATTCCTCCCACTCGTAGGCTTAGCCGCGAGCCAGTCCTCGCCTAAGTTACAAACTACTCCAAGTAGAGAGCATCCCTCCCACTCGGTGGCTTAGCTGGGAGACAGTCCTCGCCTAAGTTAAAAACTACTCCAAGTAGAGAGCATCCCTACCACTCGGGGGCTTAGTTGCGACCCAATCCTAGCCTAACTTAAAAACTACTCCGAGTGGAGAGCATCCCTCCCACTTGGGGGCTTAGCTACGAGCTAGTCCTCGCTTAAGTTAAAAACTACTCCGAGTGGTGGGCATCCCTCCCACTTGGGGATTAGCTGCAAGCCAGTCCTCGCCTAAATTAAAAACTACTTCGAGTGGAGAGCATCCCTACCTCTCGGGGGCTTAGCGGCAAGCCAGTCCTTGCCTAAGTTAAAAACTACTCCGAGTGGAGAGAATTTCTCCCACTCGGAGGCTTTTTGTGAGCCAGTCCTCTCCTAAGTTAAAAACTACTCTGAGTGGAGACCATTCCTCAAACTCGGAGGCCTAGCCGCGAGCCAGTCCTCGCCTAAGTTAAAAACTACTCCGAGTGGAGAGAATCCATCCCAGTCAGGGGCTTAGCTGCGAGCGAGCCCTCGCCTAAGTTAAAACCTACTCGGAGTGGAGAGCATCCCTCCCACTCGGGGGCTTAGCTACAAACAAATCCTTGTCTAAGTTAAAAATGTTTCCCAGTGGAGAGCATCCCACCCACTCGGGGGCTTAGCTGCTAGACATTCCTTGCCTAAGTTAAAAACTCCTCTGAGTGGAGATCATGCCTCCCACTCAGAGGCTTAGTCGCAAGCCAGTCCTTGCCTATGTTAAAAACTACTCTGAGTGGAGAGCATTCCTCCCACTCGGGGGCTTATCTGTGAGCCAACCCTCGCCTAAGTTAAAAAATACTTCGAGTGGACAACATTCCTCCCACTCGAGGCCTTAGCTGTGAGTCAGCCCTCGCCTATGTTAAAAACTACTCCTAGTGGAGAGCATTCCTCCCACTCGGGGACTCAACGACATGCCAGTCTTTGCCTAGGTTAAAACCTACTCCGAGTGGAGAGCATCCCTCCCACTCATAGGCTTAGCCGTGAGCCAGTCCTCGTGTAAGTTAAAAACTACTCCGAGTGAGAGCATGCCTCCCACTCAGAGGCTTAGCCGTGAACCAGGCCTCACCTAAGATAAAACCTACTACAAGTGGAAAGTATCCCTCCCACTCGGGTGCTTAGCTGTGAGCTAGACCTCGCCTAACTTAAAAACTACTCCGATTGGAGAGCATCCCCCTCACTCGGGGGATTAGTTGTCAGCCAGTCCTCGCTTAAGATAAAAACTACTCCATGTGGAGAGCCTCCCTCCCACTCGAGTGCTTAGCTGTGATCCAGAGCTCTCCTATGTTAAAAACTACTCCAAGTGGAGAGCATTCCTCGCACTTGGGGGCTTAGCTGTGAGCCCGTCCTCGCGTAAGTTAAAGACTACTTCGAGTGGAGAGCATCCCTCCCACTAGGGGGCTTATCGGCCAGCCAGTCCTCGCCTAAGTTAAAAACTACTCCTAGTGGAGAGCATTCCTCCCACTCGAGGGCTTAGAGGCAAGCCAATCCTCGACTAAGTTAAAAACTACTCCTAGTGGAGAGCATCCCTCCCACTCGGGGGCTTATCGGCCAGCCAGTCCTCGCCTAAGTTAAAAACTACTCCTAGTGGAGAGCATTCCTCCCACTCGAGGGCTTAGCGGCAAGCCAGTCCTCTCCTTAGTTAAAAACTACTCCGAGTGGAGAGCATTCCTCCACTCGGAGGCTTTGCCGCGAGCCAGTCCTCGCCTAAGTTAAAAACTACTCCGAGTGGAGACCATTCCTCAAACTCGAAGGTTTAACCACGAGCCAGTTCTCGCCTAAGTTAAAAACTACTCCGAGTGGAGAGAATCCATCCCACTCGGGGGCTTAGCTGCGAGCAAGCCCTCGCCTCAGTTAAAATATACTCGGAGTGGAGATCATCCCTCTCACTCGGGGGCTTAGCTGCAAGCCAGTCCATGTCTAAGTTAAAAATCTCTCCGAGTGGAGAGCATCCCTCCCACTCGGGGGCTTAGCTATTAGACATTCCTTGCCTAAGTAAAAAACCCCTCTGAGTGCAAAGCATGCCTCCCACTCAGAGGCTTAGCCGCGAGCCAGTTCTCGCCTATGTTAAAAACTTCTCCGATTGAAGAGCATCCCCCTCACTTGGGGGATTAGCTGTGATCCAGTCCTCGCCTAAGTTAAAAACTACTCCAAGTGGAGAGCCTCCCTCCCACTCGGGTGCTTAGCTGTGAGCCAGAGCTCGGCTATATTAAAAACTACTCCGAGTGGAGAGCATCCCTCCCACTTGGGGGCTTAGTTGTGAGCCAGTCCTCGCCTAAGTTAAAAACTGCTCTGAGCGGAGAGCATTCCTCCCACTCGAGGGCTTAGAGGCAAGCCAGTCCTCGCCTAAGTTAAAAACTTCTCCAAGTGTAGAGCATTCCTCCCACTCGAAGGCTTTGCCGCGAGCCAGTCCTTGCCTAAGTTAAAAACTACTCCGAGTGGAGAGAATCCTTCCCACTTGGGGGCTTAGCAGCGAGCGAGTCCTCGGCTAAGTTAAAAACTACTCTAAGTGGAGAGAATCCCTCCCACTCGGGGGCTTAGCTGCGAGCGAGTCCTCACCTATGTTAAAAACTACTCCGAGTGGAGAGCATCCCTCCCACTCACGAGCTTAGCCGCGAGCAAGTCCTTGCCTATGTTAAAAACTACTCCGAGTGGAGAGATTCCTCCCACTCGTAGGCTTAGCCGCGAGCCAGTCCTCGCCTAAGTTAAAAACTACTCCAAGTAGAGAGCATTCCTCCCACTCGATGGCTTAGCTGGGAGCCAGTCTTCGCCTAAGTTAAAAACTACTCCAAGTAGAGAGCATCCCTACCACTCAGGGGCTTAGTTGCGACCCAGTCCTAGCCTAACTTAAAAACTACTCCGAGTGGAGAGCATCCCTCCCACTCGGGGGCTTAGCTGCGAGCTAGTCCTCGCTTAAGTTAAAAACTACTCCGAGTGGTGGGCATCCCTCCCACTTGGGGGATTAGCTGCAAGCCAGTCCTCGCCTAAATTAAAAACTACTTCGAGTGGAGAGCATCCCTCCCACTCGGGGGCTTAGTGGCAAGCCAGTTCTCGCCTAAGTTAAAAACTACTCCGAGTGGAGAGAATTCCTCCCACTCGGAGGCTTTTTGCGAGCCAGTCCTCGCCTAAGTTAAAAACTACTCTAAGTGGAGACCATTCCTCAAACTCGGAGGCTTAGCCGCGAGCCAGTCCTCGCCTAAGTTAAAAACTACTCCGAGTGGAGAGAATCCATCCCAGTCGGGGGCTTAGCTGCGAGCGAGCCCTCGCCTAAGTTAAAAACTACTCGGTGTGGAGAGCATCCCTCCCACTCGAGGGCTTAGCTGCAAGCAAGTCCTTGTCTAAGTTAAAAATGTTTCCGAGTGGAGAGCATCCCACCCACTCGGGGGCTTAGCTGTTAGACATTCCTTGCCTAAGTTAAAAACTCCTCTCAGTGGAGAGTATGCCTCCCACTCAGAGGCTTAGTCGCGAGCCAATCCTCGCCTATGTTAAAAACTAATCCGAGTGGAGAGCATTCCTCCTACTCGGGGGCTTAGCTGCGAGCCAACCCTCGCCTAAGTTAAAAAATACTTCGAGTGGACAACATTCCTCCCACTCGAGGCCTTAGCTATGAGTCAGCCCTCGCCTATGTTAAAAAGTACTCCTTGTGGAGAGCATTCCTCCCAGTCGGGGACTCAACGACATGCCAGTCTTTGCCTAGGTTAAAAACTACTCCGAGTGGAGAGCATCCCTCCCACTCATAGGCTTAGGCGCGAGCCAGTCCTTGCATAAGTTAAAAACTACTCCGAGTGAGAGCATGCCTCCCACTCAGAGGCTTAGCCGTGAACCAGGCCTCACCTAAGATAAAACCTACTGCAAGTGGAAAGTATCCCTCCCACTCGGGTGCTTAGCTGCGATCTAGTCCTCGCCTAACTTAAAAACTACTCCGATTGGAGAGCATCCCCCTCACTCGGGGGATTAGTTGTCAGCCAGTCCTTGCTTAAGATAAAAAATACTCCATGTGGAGAGCATCCCTCCCACTCGAGTGCTTAGCTGCGATCCAGAGCTCTCCTATGTTAAAAACTACTCTAAGTGGAGAGCATTTCTCGCACTTGGGGGCTTAGCTATGAGCCCGTCCTCGCATAAGTTAAAAACTACTTCGAGTGGAGAGCATCCCTCCCACTCGGGGGCTTATCGGCCAGCCAGTCCTCACCTAAGTTAAAAACTACTCCTAGTGGAGAGCATTCCTCCCACTCGAGGGCTTAGCGGCAAGCCAATCCTCGCCTAAGTTAAAAACTACTCCTAGTGGAGAGCATCCCTCCCACTCGGGGGCTTATCGGCCAGCCAGTCCTCGCCTAAGTTAAAAACTACTCCTAGTGGAGAGCATTCCTCCCACTCGAGGGCTTAGCGGCCAGCCAGTCCTCGCCTTAGTTAAAAACCACTCCGAGTGGAGAGCATTCCTCCACTCGGAGGCTTTGCCGCGAGCCAGTCCTCGCCTAAGTTAAAAACTACTCCGAGTGGAGACCATTCCTCAAACTCGAAGGTTTAGCCACGAGCCAGTCCTCGCCTAAGTTAAAAACTACTCCGAGTGGAGAGAATCCATCCCTCTCGGGGGCTTAGCTGAGAGCGAGCCCTCGCCTCAGTTAAAAACTACTCGGAGTGGAGATCATCCCTCCCACTCGGGGGCTTAGCTGCAAGCCAGTCCTTGTCTAAGTTAAAAATGTCTCCGAGTGGAGAGCATCCCTCCCACTCGGGGGCTTAGATATTAGACATTCCTTGCCTAAGTTAAAAACTCCTTTGAGTGGAAAGCATGCCTCCCACTCAGAGGCTTAGCCGCGAGCCAGTTCTCGCCTATGTTAAAAACTTCTCCGAGTGGAGAGCAACCCCCTCACATGGGGGATTAGTTGTGATCCAGTCCTCGCCTAAGATAAAAACTACTCCAAGTGGAGAGCCTCCCTCCCACTCGGGTGCTTAGCTGTGAGCCAAAGCTCGGCTATATTAAAAACTACTCCGAGTGGAGAGAATGCCTCCCACTTGGGGGCTTAGTTGTGAGCCAGTCCTCGCCTAAGTTAAAAACTAATTTGAGTGGAGAGCATCCCTCCCACTTGGGGGCTTAGCGGCAAGCCAGTCCTCGCCTAAGTTAAAAACTACTCTGAGTGGAGAGCATTCCTCCCACTCAAGGGCTTAGAGGCAAGCCAGTCCTCGCCTAAGTTAAAAACTTCTCCGAGTGCAGAGCAATCCTCCCACTCGAAGGCTTTGCCGCGAGCCAGTCCTTGCCTAAGTTAAAAACTACTCCGAGTGGAGAGAATCCCTCCCACTTGGGGGCTTAGCAGCAAGCGAGTCCTCGCCTAAGTTAAAAACTACTCTGAGTGGAGACAATCCCTCCCACTCGGCGGCTTAGCTGCGAGCGAGTCCTCACCTACGTTAAAAACTACTCCGAGTGGAGAGCATCCCTCCCACTCACGAGCTTATCTGCGAGCAAGTCCTTGCCTATGTTAAAAACTACTCCGAGTGGAGAGATTCCTCCCACTCGTAGGCTTAGCCGCGAGCCAGTCCTCACCTAAGTTAAAAACTACTCCAAGTAGAGAGCATCCCTCCCACTCGGTGGCTTAGCTGGGAGCCAGTCCTCGCCTAAGTTAAAAACTACTCCAAGTAGAGAGCATCCCCACCACTCGGGGGCTTAGTTGCGAGCCAGTCCTAGCCTAACTTAAAAACTACTCCGAGTGGAGAGCATCCCTCCCACTCGGGGGCTTAGCTGCGAGCTAGTCCTCGCTTAAGTTAAAAAATACTCCGAGTGGTGGGCATCCCTCCCACTTGGGGGATTAGCTGCAAGCCAGTCCTCGCCTAAATTAAAAACTACTTCGAGTGGAGAGCATCCCTCCCACTCGGGGGCTTAGCGGCAAGCCAGTCCTCGCCTAAGTTAAAAACTACTCCGAGTGGAGGGAATTCCTCCCACTCGGAGGCTTTTTGCGAGCCAGTCCTCGCCTAAGTTAAAAACTACTCTGAGTGGAGACCATTCCTCCCACTCGGGGGCTTAGCTCCAAGCAAGTCCTTGTCTAAGTTAAAAATGTTTCCGAGTGGAGAGCATCCCACCCACTCGGGGGCTTAGCTGTTAGACATTCCTTGCCTAAGTTAAAAACTCCTTTGAGTGGAGAGCATGCCTCCCACTCAGAGGCTTAGTCGCGAGCCAGTCCTCACCTATGTTAAAAACTACTCCGAGTGGAGAGCATTCCTCCCACTCGGGAGCTTAGCTGCGAGCCAATCCTCGCCCAAGTTAAAAAATACTTCGAGTGGACAACATTCCTCCCACTCAAGGCCTTAGCTGTGAGTCAGCCCTCGCCTATGTTAAAAACTACTCCTAGTGGAGAGCATTCCTCCCACTCGGGGACTCAACGACATGCCAGTCTTTACCTAGGTTAAAAACTACTGTGAGTGGAGAGCATGCCTCCCACTCAGAGGCTTAGCCGTGAACCAGGCCTCACCTAAGATAAAACCTACTGCAAGTGGAAAGTATCCCTCCCACTCGGGTGCTTAGGTGCGAGCTAGTCGTCGCCTAACTTAAAAACTACTCCGATTGGAGAGCATCCCCCTCACTCGGGGGATTAGTTGTCAGCCAGTCCTCGCTTAAGATAAAAACTACTCCAGGTGGAGAGCATCCCTCCCACTCGAGTGCTTAGCTGCGATCTAGAGCTCTCCTATGTTAAAAACTACTCCAAGTGGAGAGCATTCCTCGCACTTGGGGGCTTAGCTGTGAGCCCGTCCTCGCGTAAGTTAAAAACTACTTCGAGTGGAGAGCATCCCTCCCACTCGGGGGCTTATCGGCCAGCTAGTCCTCGCCTAAGTTAAAAACTACTCCTAGTGGAGAGCATTCCTCCCACTCGAGGGCTTAGCGGCAAGCCAATCCTCGCCTAAGTTAAAAACTACTCCTAGTGGAGAGCATCCCTCCCACTCGGGGGCTTATCGGCCAGCCAGTCCTCGCCTAAGTTAAAAACTACTCCTAGTGGAGAGCATTCCTCCCACTCGAGGGCTTAGCGGCAAGCCAGTCCTCTTCTTAGTTAAAAACTACTCCGAGTGGCGAGCATTCCTCCACTCGGACGCTTTGCCGCGAGCCAGTCCTCGCCTAAGTTAAAAACTACTAGGAGTGGAGAACATTCCTGAAACTCGAAGGTTTAGCCGCGAGCCAGTCCTCGCCTAAGTTAAAAACTACTCCGAGTGGAGAGAATCCATCCCACTCGGGGGCTTAGCTGCGAGCGAGCCCTCGCCTCAGTTAAAGACTACTCGGAGTGGAGATCATCCCTCCCACTCGGGGGCTTAGCTGCAAGCCAGTCCTTGTCTAAGTTAAAAATGTCTCCGAGTGGAGAGCATCCCTCCCACTCGGGGGCTTAGCTATTAGACATTCCTTGCCTAAGTTAAAAACTCCTCTGAGTGGAAAGCATGCCTCCCACTCAGAGGCTTAGCCGCGAGCCAGTTCTCGCCTATGTAAAAAACTTCTCCAAGTGGAGAGCATCCCCCTCACTTGGGGGATTAGCTGTGATCCAGTCCTCGCCTATGTTAAAAACTACTCCAAGTGGAGAGCCTCCCTCCCACTCGGGTGCTTAGCTGTGAGCCAGAGCTCGGCTATATTAAAAACTACTCCGAGTGGAGAGCATCCCTCCCACTTGGGGGCTTAGTTGTGAGCCAGTCCTCGCCTAAGTTAAAAACTACTTTGAGTGGAGAGCATCCCTCCCACTTGGGGGCTTAGCGGCAAGCCAGTCCTCGCCTAAGTTAAAAACTACTCTGAGTGGAGAGCATTCCTCCCACTCGAGGGCTTAGAGGCAAGCCAGTCCTCGCCTAAGTTAAAAACTTCTCCGAGTGCAGAGCATTCCTCCCACTCGAAGGCTTTGCCGCAAGCCAGTCCTTGCCTAAGTTAAAAACTACTCCGAGTGGAGAGAATCCCTCCCACTTGGGGGCTTAGCAGTGAGCGAGTCCTCGCC